>NW_028152492.1:0-13133 GCF_951799395.1 Argentina silus | reverse complement strand
TAATCATCCTTATACGATATTCATCCTTATACGATATTCATCCTTATACGATAATCATCCTTATACGATATTCATCCTTATACGATAATCATCCTTATACGATATTTCATCCTTATACGATAATCATCCTTATACGATATTCATCCTTATACGATATTCATCCTTATACGATATTCATCCTAATACGATAATCATCCTTATACGATAATCATCCTTATACGATATTCATCCCCTATACGATAATCATCCCTATACGATATTCATCCCTATACGATATTCATCCTTATACGATATTCATCCCTATACGATATTCATCCTTATACGATATTCATCCCTATACTATATTCATCCTTATACGATATCTATCCTTATACGATATTCATCCCTATACGATATTCATCCTTATACGATAATCATCCCTATACTATATTCATCCTTATACGATATTCATCCTTATACGATATTCATCCTTATACAATAATCATCCCTATACTACATTCATCCTCTTGGCCAGGCCTCCCTTAAGAAAGAGGAATTTCAACCTGAATGGGAGTTTCTGGATGAATAAAGGTTAAATAAACTCTCTCTTCTTTCTTCCTCTCCTCCCAACCAAAACCTATTTGCCAATCGTCTGCAGGTCACACCTGATTGGATGCAGCGAGGCCATCTTTAAAATCTCACACTTTCCTAAGACGGCGCCTCTAGGGATGGGGCGGGGGGGGTGGGGGGGGGTGGGGTGGATGAGGAGGGGGTGAGGGAGAGGGGGAGGGGGGGTGAGAGAGGTGCCTTTGCCCTCAGCACCGCCTGGAGTCTCTCTACGCAGCATTTGAAGTCCCCCCCCCTCCTCTCTTTTTCTCCCTCTCACCTCTGATGGAATTTACAGGAAAATATAACACCAATCTGGCAACCCGGTGTCCCTTTTACAGAAAAAAATAAAACACCAATCTGGCAACCCAGTGTCTCCTTTTAAGAAACACATTTGGATGTTCCCCAGGGAGAGGCTGAGATTGGATCTACAGCTGTGTTAAATTATTTTTAGGCAGAGAGATGGGATGACATACACGCACGCACGCACTACACAGTATACACTCTTTTTAGTAGTGAGAACAGATTAAACAAATAATTCTGTCCAGATACCAAGACAGCTGTAGAACGAGGCGCCTCAAATCACACTCTGAACTCTGATAAAATCATCTCAAAATAAACAACATTGTAAACAACATCAACAACACACCTGAACACCATCGTCCCCCTAACCGGTTGGGAGACCCTCTTGAGCCCTCTGGAGGATGGCTCAACACTAACACTGTAACACTGTTAGATTATATTATATTATATATTATATGGAAAAACACTGGAAATTAGCACTAGCTAAAGTGGTACAATGCAGCTGACTGGTGTTAATTCAACGTGTCAATAATTCCATCTGTCCCTTCTCAAATAAACCAGCACATCAATAATGCATTAATAAATCCATATCAAACGTGGAGGGTTTTATCCATTCCACTTCCACACACCACACACACACACACACACACACACACACACACACACACACACACACACACACACACCTCACTGTCCTGGCGCCCCGCTGGTGGAACGAGCTTCTCACTGCTGTCAGGACTGCAGAGTCACTACCTGTCTTCCACCGTAGACTGAAGACCTCCATCTCTTCAGGCTACATCTTGACTGTCCCTCCTAAAGACCTCTTCATCCCCACTACCCCCCTGAACTAACCCTAACCCTAACCCTAGAGACCTCTTCACCCCCACTACCCCCCTGAACTAACCCTAACCCTAGAGACCTCTTCATCCCCACTACCCCCCTGTACTAACCCTAACCCTAAAGACCTCTTCACCCCCACTACCCCCCTGAACTAACCCTAACCCTAGAGACCTCTTCACCCCCACTACCCCCCTGTACTAACCCTAACCCTAGAGACCTCTTCAACCCCACTACCCCCCTGTACTAACCCTAACCCTAGAGACCTCTTCACCCCCACTACCCCCCTGTACTAACCCTAACCCTAACCCTAAAGACCTCTTCACCCCCACTACTCCCCTGTATTAACCCTAACCCTAACCCTAAAGACCTCTTCACCCCTGACTACCCCGCTGCACAGTTCCTCTACTGTGAATAAAAGCAAGTGACTGCCTGTGGCCCCTGGTCCGAGCATAGATATGTTTATCTTATGATGACTGATGGATACATGATTCACTTACTTAAACTAATGTATTTGTTGTAAATCACTTTGGCTAAAAGTAAAAAATGTAAACATTTAAAAATGTAAACATACAGTATATACTGTAGCCCCCTTCCGAGTCTAACACACACACACACACACACACACACACACACACACTCACACACACACACACTCACACCACTGCAGCAGACACACACACACACACGCCCTGCACCCTCCCCCACCAGCCCATTAATGGTGTCCTGAGCTATCACGTCTCTGATTGGTCTAATTACTCACAGTGATCAGCCTGCAGCGAGAGCGTCACACCGGGGCGACCGAAGAAGGTTCCTCTCTCTCTCTCTCTCTCTCTCTGTCTGTCTGTCTGTCTCTCTCCCTCTCTCTCTCTCTCTCTCTCCCTCCACCAACATGTCTCTGTCCTCCACCAATACATCAGCTCTCTCTCCCTCTCCCTCTCTCTCTCTCCCCTTTCTTTTCTAATTGAATTTTCAACTGCCTTTTAATTAACACCGGCCTGATTTGCATACGGCGGGGGGGCAGCCCCTCCCCCTGCATGTCTGAGAGAGCTTGGCACGGAGCCAGGAGCGGGGAGGATGTCTGGGAGGGGAGGGAGGGAGGGAGGGGGGGGGGGGGGGGGTGGAGGGTAAGGTGCCTCGATGGAAATAGACAAACAAAAGAGGAGGAAAATTAGCAGCTGGAGGTAGAGAGACATGGAGAGACACATACCATGAGATAAGAAGGGGGGAGGGGGGAGGATGGGAGGGAGGATGGAGGGGAGGGGGGAGGATGGGAGGGAGGGGGGAGGATGGGGGGAGGATGGAGGGGAGGGGGGAGGGGGGAGGTGGTGGTGGGCGGTGGCAGGAGTCATCCCACAACACATGCCCGCAAAACACAAACACACACACACAAACACACACACACACAGATTCCGCTATCAAACACTAATTAACAAAAGGCGAGAAAGCGAGACCCATGCTGAATAATTGTACTCATCTTACAAATGCCGCTGACTGGAGACACACGCAGACGAGCAGCGGCATTATGCAGATGAGCTGGGCGGGGACGCTAACGAGGCACAGGGTAACGAGGGGGCACCCTCCGTCACGGGAGGAGACTGCTGCAGACCGCTTACCAATCTGGACTCAGGGAGGAATCCGCATCAGCGCTCCTTTGACCAACGGCACGGCAGAACCCTAATCTGGGGAACGCTGAGGGGAACCGGGCTACAGCCACAGGAAGGCGTTGGGGTCTGCGTCAGTGATGTTGTTGTTGTTGTTGTTGTTGTTTGTGTGTAGAGTCATACTCGACAGTAGTTGTGTGAAGGAAATACTCTTACATCATGGGAGCATGTGTGATGTAGACGCATGCACACACACACACGTATAGAGTATACACACACATGTATACAGTACACACACACACACACGCATAGACGCACACACCAACCTGGTGCTGATTTGTCATATGGTGTGTTTTCCTGAGGGCACTCTGAAAGGCAGCATCCATCAGACTGTACCAAGCCAGTCTGACCAATGACATCCATCTCCTCCCACACTAATTGAATAAACACACCCCCTAACGCATGACCGAGGGGTCTGGCGTCATGGTAACGTGTTTATGTCTGGCGCTGGCGTTCACTGCTCTGCACCTGCAATGCATTCTGGCAGCAAAAGCTGTGACTATGTCGCTAAGCGCTAAGCGCTAACACAGCTGGCATTGTGTAATGGGGAAACGGTGCTGCATCTGTACATACTTACACTGTACCAACTACTCCGTATATAATACTTTATACACCTCTACTGACTGGAACTATTCACAATCCAATTCATCACAAGCAGCGGTTTCCAATCCAAATGCCTTTCCAAAATGCACAGCTCTCAGGGGCGGTAGATGTGTGTTAACCCTGATCGGTCAGGGTCTTCTCAGTAACCAGACAGGACCTCCACAGATCGGTCAGGGTCTTCTCAGTAACCAGACAGGACCTCCACAGATCGGTCAGGGTCTTCTCAGTCACCAGACAGGACCTCCACAGATCGGTCAGGGTCTTCTCAGTCACCAGACAGGACCTCCACAGATCGGTCAGGGTCTTCTCAGTAACCAGAAAGGACCTCCACAGATCGGTCAGGGTCTTCTCAGTAACCAGAAAGGACCTCCACAGATCGGTCAGGGTCTTCTCAGTAACCAGACAGGACCTCCACAGATCGGTCAGGGTCTTCTCAGTAACCAGACAGGACCTCCACAGATCGGTCAGGGTCTTCTCAGTAACCAGACAGGACCTCTCATTTACCTCAGAGGGGAACAGGCCCTCTCTGGCATTCTGCTAATTACTGTACTTTCAGCTGTGGAACACCAGGCAGCAATATCGATTACACCGGCTAATCAAGACAGCGCTAAATGACAGGGCAATTAAAAGGCTCCCGTGTGTGAATCAAATCTGCAGCTAAAGGCTATTTGGATCAGGTGTAGCGAGAAGAGAAGTTTATGCAGCGGTTGAGGAGTTTAAAATGCTGCTATCCTCTTGTAGCAGCATAGAGAATGCAGTAGTCCTCTGTGGCTCAGTTAACAACACTTAGGTTGTGGGTTTGATTCCTGCTGGGACCATATACACTGAAATGTGTGCACTCACTGCAACGTAAGTCGCTTTGGATAAAAGCGTCAGCTTTGAAACTTGAATTTTGAAGAGTAGACAATTTCTGCTGCAAGACTCAACATTGTAAAAGACGGCGAAAAAAAGGGAATATTTACAACTTTAATCTTTATTTCTTTAAAATAACATGATATCAAAGGCAATTCTGTTATTATTAATACCAGTACAAAAAATGTAAATCAGACACAAATGAATATACAGGACAGAGAATGACAATGACACTTGGAAGTTTGAAGATTATAGTTTGTAAAATGAATGAAACAAAGACCAAAGGCTTCCTACTGTTATGGGTGATATCCTGGGAGGAGGAGGAGGAGGAGGAGGAGGAGGAGGAGGAGGAAACATGGACAAGAGAGAGAGAGAAAATGTTCCATTTCTGGGTGCAAAATATGTTTAACAAAAAGAAAGAAAAAAGGGCCTTAATATGAATTAAATCTTGTAGTGTGGAAGTCGGCACCAGCTAACATAATCATCACTCTTTTCTTTCCAGTTTAAAATAATGTGTAAGCAGACAGCCTTCGATAAATAAGGCAATAGTGAATGTAGGTAGAGGGATGAAGGTAGAGGGATGAAGGTAGAGGGATGAAGGATGAAGGTAGGGGGATGAAGGTAGAGGGATGAAGGTAGAGGGATGAAGGTAGAGGGATGAAGGATGAAGGTAGGGGGATGAAGGTAGAGGGATGAAGGTAGAGGGATGAAGGTAGAGGGATGAAGGTAGGGGGATGAAGGTAGAGGGATGAAGGTAGGGGAATGAAGGTAGAGGGATGAAGGTAGGGGGATGAAGGATGAAGGTAGGGGGATGAAGGTAGAGGGATGAAGGTAGAGGGATGAAGGATGAAGGTAGAGGGATGAAGGTAGAAGGTAGGGGGATGAAGGTAGAGGGATGAAGGTAGAGGGATGAAGGATGAAGGTAGAGGGATGAAGGATGAAGGTAGGGGGATGAAGGTAGAGGGATGAAGGTAGAGGGATGAAGGATGAAGGTAGAGGGATGAAGGTAGGGGGATGAAGGTAGAGGGATGAAGGTAGAGGGATGAAGGTAGAAGGTAGGGGGATGAAGGTAGAGGGATGAAGGTAGAGGGATGAAGGTAGAGGGATGAAGGTAGAGGGATGAAGGTAGGGGGATGAAGGTAGAGGGATGAAGGTAGAAGGTAGGGGGATGAAGGTAGAGGGATGAAGGGTGAGGGATGAAGGTAGAGGGATGAAGGTAGGGGGATGAAGGTAGGGGGATGAAGGTAGGGGGATGAAGGTAGGGGGAGACACAGCCCAGTAGGATAAGTAGACTGTTGGTGAGGAGGGTGGATGGTCAGTTGAACTTCAATTCAGTCAATTCAGGAATTACATTTATATTTACAATTCAATGATTGCAAAACAGGGGATTTATTTTCAATGTTTTCTCAATAAACTGAAAAAGAAAAACGTTTTACATCAAATGTTTTTTCATTTTTGAAATCCCAAATTCAAAACGAGTTCCGGAATTGACTGAATTGAGATGGAAATCAACCTCGGCCTGGCGAGGAGTAGTACACTTCTCAGTCTCCTAATGTGTATAAATACTATTCATCTTAAAATCACTCTTTAAATGTTTCTGTATTATAAAAAAAACCAAACACAATATATCTCTTATTTGGAATCAAAAGGCACTCCGGGGGGGGGGGGGCAATGGGCATGTGGATTTGATAAATCGAATCACTCGTACTAATGAACAGCTATATAAAACAACCCACCACCATGAGGAACAGGGGGATGGGAGGTGTTGTGTAGTGAGTCAGTCCAAGGCCCCAGAAGTAGTGTCTCAATGTATCCCACGTTCGCCGTCAATGTTGTTCTGATGACGTTAACCAGACTCAAAACACCGGCATCCTCATCACCTCACATCCTCGCTTCCTTCTCAAAACCCCATTGGATGAGAAGATCCAATAAGGTCCCTCCCCTTCGGTAATATGGAGAAGGGAAGAGAGGAGGCGAGGGGAGAGAGGATAGACTGTTGGGACGCAGCCCTGACCACCACTCCCTGTTCATCTGAACCAATCAGCATCACTCCCTGTTCATCTGAACCAATCACCACCACTACCTGTCCATCTGAACCAATCACCACCACTCCCTGTCCATCTGAACCAATCACCACCACTCCCTGTTCATCTGAACCAATCACCACCACTACCTGTCCATCTGAACCAAACACCACCACTCCCTGTCCATCTGAACCAATCACCACCAGTCCCTGTCCATCTGAACCAATCAACATCACTCCCTGTCCATCTGACCCAATCAGCATCAATGTCAGCCTGATGTGATGCACCCATTTGTTGACTAACCACTCTGGCATCATCATCATCATCATATCAAATCGTTTCAAATACCTGATCAAGTACCTGCACCATGACTGCTGAAGACATCAGACCTGGGAAAAAGTATTCTAAATAGTTTCAAATATTTGAAAAACCAAAACCCGGTGTGTTTGATTTAGCTGGCTTTAGCATGCAGCGTTAGCACTTCTGAGACGACTACTGAGACGACTACTGAGACGACTACTGAGACGACTACTGAGACGACTACTGAGACGACTACTCCATCGGTTCCACTGTGCCTGACGATTTAAAAAACACCTCAAGCTTTTTTTTTTTTAATATTTGAAACCATTTCAAACAGGCATTCTTGCCCGGGTCTGGTGGACACAGCTCTGACGCTCTGAGAGTTCTCCTTTATCAAAGAGACACACTAAACGATCACCTTTCACACGTCTGGGGAGTGGATGAATTATGGATTCTGGAGCATGTTACTGGGTGTCTATTAAAAAGGATGAAAGCGGATGAGATTAATATTTCACCGTAACAAACGGTTTGAGGCACGTCTGCCACAGCATTTTGTGATGTCACGGTGTCACTCAGTTAGTGTGCCCCCCCCCCCCTCGACTGATGAGAGAGAAAATGAAAGAGTGAAAAACACAGGTAAAAGGCCGGTCGAGGGTCAGGTAAAAGGCAGGCCGAGGGTCAGGTGGGTCAGGTAAGGCAGGTCGAGGGTCAGGTAAGGCAGGTCGAGGGTCAGGTAAGGCAGGTCGAGGGTCAGGTGTGTCAGGTAAGGCAGGTCGAGGGTCAGGTAAGGCAGTCGACGGTCAGGTAAAAGGCAGGTACAGGGTCAGGTAAGGCAGGTACAGGGTCAGGTACAAAATCTAATAGGTTGTAGTACATTATGTGCATTTACCCCTGCTTCTCTGTACACAGATGGTAAAAGGAGCTGTGTTATTATTGAGACGACGCATTGGTGAATAAACAGCCTGTGTGTCTGTCTTTGGCCACCGGGGGGCGCTGTAACAACATCCTCAGGTCCCCCAGTTCTGTTGTCCTACTCCCTGTGGCAGGGGGAGGGAGTGGGAGGGGCCAGGGGCATGCTGGAGGGAAGTGGAAGGTACAGGGCAGGTGGGGGGCGGGGCTCTAGATCTCGTGGGCGGTCAGGTGGTGTTCTGGGACGCCGTTGGCGTGGGAGAGCGTGTGATTGGCGTGGGCGGTGGTGTTGTTCTCGTTGAGCCGGCGGACGCGGTACACCTCGTAGTGGATGCTGCTGGTGATGTCCTTGATGTTCTGCATGTGGGTCCTGGGGAGACGTGGAGAGACGTGGGTCGAGTCAGAGGAATACAGGTACCACACACACACACGGGACCATGAGAACAATACACTCACACACACACGGGACCATGAGAACAATACACTCACACACGCAGACAGACAGACACACAGACGGACAGACAGACAGACACACACACACACACAGACGCAGACAGACACAGACAGACAGACAGACACACACACACAAAGAGACACACACACACACACACACACACACGCAGAGACACACACACACACACACGCAGAGACACACACACACACACAGAGACACGCACCTTCAAATACATGGACACAAACACACAGACACATCAGGACACACAGACAGACACATCAGGACACAGACAGACACATCAGGACACAGACAGACACATCAGGACACACAGACAGACACATCAGGACACACAGACAGACACATCAGGACACAGACAGACACATCAGGACACAGACAGACACATCAGGACACACAGACAGACACATCAGGACACACAGACAGACACATCAGGACACACACACAGACACATCAGGACACAGACAGACACATCAGGACACAGACAGACACATCAGGACACAGACAGACACATCAGGACACAGACAGACACATCAGGACACAGACAGACACATCAGGACACACAGACACATCAGGACACACAGACAGACACATCAGGACACAGACAGACACATCAGGACACACAGACACATCAGGACACAGACAGACACATCAGGACACAGACAGACACATCAGGACACAGACAGACACATCAGGACACACAGACACATCAGGACACAGACAGACACATCAGGACACAGACAGACACATCAGGACACACACAGACACATCAGGACACAGACAGACACATCAGGACACAGACAGACACATCAGGACACAGACAGACACATCAGGACACAGACAGACAGACAAGTCAACGTAGGGATATTGAGTGACAAGTCAACGTAGGGATATTGAGTGACTCACCTAATAAGTAGATCCCTCAAATAGGCGAACTCACAGTGAGCGATGTTCTCAACTGCAGGGAGGAACCACAACATGTCAGCTGTCACCTCCGCACAGCAACGCCACAGCTATTGTTAATGTCATTTACAATAATATATCATATTGTATCATATCATTGAGAGAACAGAAAATATATATATATCGTTGTCTATGTTTTTTCCAACTGTATTGGACAGAGACAGTGGGGAGAGACAGGAAGTGAGGAGGAGAGGGGATGTCAGCAGGGCATGGGCCAGGTTCCAACCCGTGGTGACATGGGCATGTGTGTGCACTGTAGGCCTTGGTACCAGACCACTGGTCCACCCCAGGCCACGGTACTGATACCAGACCACTGGACCACCCCAGGCCGTGGTTACTGGTACCAGACCACCGGACCACCAGGTGGCGCTGTTACAGTCAGAGCAGTAGAATCAGACAGCTTGCAGCACAGACAGGATGAGAGCCTCCCACAGCCCTCGCTGCTTCCTGCTAATTCAGTTTATTCAAAGCCCTTCTGAAGGAGAGATAAATCTGACTGGCTGGACAAATTCTGGCTGACAGGAGGGTTTGTGTGTGTGTGTGTGTGTGTGTGTGTGTCTCTCTGTGCGTGTGTCTCTCTCTGTGTGTGTGTGTGTGTGTGTCTGTGTGTGTGTGTGTGTGTGTGTGTGTGTGTGGCTTCATATTCCAGGAAATTAACTTTCCGTCTGGGAGCGTTCATAAAGTGAGGCATCAGATGATGACATTATTAAAGACATATTGAAAATGAAGTGCGGTGTATTTTGATGCTTCATTGCTCCTCACTTTGAGTATACCACCACGACGCCCACCCTGGCATTCACCAGCTGCCCGTGTGGCACAGAAACTAATCCAACGCTCGAAAACGCTGCAGTCATATGCAAACGAACGCATAGACACCCGCAAACACACACACATGTAGTCAGCTGATACAGACACACACACATGTAGTCAGCTGATACAGACACACACACATTTCAATTTTAGGGGGTCTTGCGATGTATCGTGACATTTGTCACCCATGTCCAGTTAACTCCTTCAGTGCCGAGGGTGAATAAAGTCGCCCAAACCGTCAACAGCCTAGAGTGCCAAGGGTGACTTCATTCACCAAAAAAACCCATTAATCAATGATGACGCTTCATGTTGTAGCCAATCAGAGTGTTGTTGCTAGGTAAACACCACATAGAACACTTGGAACACTCCAGGTGGAGAGTGTTCCGGAACTCTTTGGCAGTTGGTGAGTTAAAACCGTTAAAACCGTCTGAAATCTAAGCGGATTATGAGACAAGATGAGAAAGAAGAGATGAAAGGAGGCTGGTGGAGGGAGGGAGGGAGGGGGGGAGGGTTGATTCGGAGAGAGGAGGACAGCTGAGGTGTTTACCTTCTATAGTCCCCCATTTTGTTTTCCTTCCCAGAAGCCTCCTGCCGTTCACCTGGTACTCCTGGTCGCTGCCCACCACAGCGAAGGGGATCATCTCCTATTGGACGGGACACACAGGGGTCAGGTGTCAAAGGTGAGGGGTCAAACACACACCGTCAGTGGAATGTAACATTTCCATCTGGATGTGATGGAGCGAGAGAGAGACCTGTCGGTGTAGCTGTGTGTCGACACTGAGCTGTGGACAGGTGTGTGTGAGAGAGAGAGACCTGTCGGTGGAGCTGTGTGTCGACACTGAGCTGTGGACAGGTGTGTGTGTGTGTGTGTGTGAGAGAGAGACCTGTCGGTGTAGCTGTGTGTCGACACTGAGCTGTGGACAGGTGTGTGTGAGAGAGAGAGACCTGTCGGTGTAGCTGTGTCGACACTGAGCTGTGGACAGGTGTGTGTGTGTGTGTGTGAGAGAGAGAGACCTGTCGGTGTAGCTGTGTGTCGACACTGAGCTGTGGACAGGTGTGTGTGTGTGTGTGTGAGAGAGAGAGACCTGTCGGTGTAGCTGTGTGTCGACACTGAGCTGTGGACAGGTGTGTGTGTGTGTGTGTGAGAGAGAGAGACCTGTCGGTGTAGCTGTGTGTCGACACTGAGCTGTGGACAGGTGTGTGTGTGTGTGTGTGAGAGAGAGAGACCTGTCGGTGTAGCTGTGTCTCGACACTGAGCTGTGGACAGGTGTGTGTGTGTGTGTGTGAGAGAGAGAGACCTGTCGGTGTAGCTGTGTGCTGACACTGAGCTGTGGACAGGTGTGTGTGTGTGTGTGTGAGAGAGAGAGACCTGTCGGTGTAGCTGTGTGTCGACACTGAGCTGTGGACAGGTGTGTGTGTGTGTGTGTGTGTGCGCGTGTATGTGTGTGTGTCTCTGTGTGTGTTTGTGTGCGTGCATGCGCGTGTGTCTCTGTGGTCTTACTCTGATCTTGTCATTGATCATTCTGTCCTCCGCGTCCTCATCAAACTCCTTCTGGGGGTACACATCGATCCCATTGGCCCTCAGCTCCTCCCTGATCTGTACACACACACACACACACACACACACTGGGGTGTGAGGGGGATGAGAGAGGACAGGACCATCTGGAACAGTAAACACACTCTTCCCACATACTGGCCTACAGAGAGATGGCCCGGGGGGGGGAGGGGTGACAGGTCAGGGGGGTGAAAGAAGTATGAGTCATCAGTGGGGCCAGGAGAGTGTGTGTGTGTGTATGCGTGCGTGTGTGTGTGCGTGTGTGTGTGTGTGTGTTTGGGATCAGAGCACATACACCCACACCTGAAAGCTTGTCTATAAAACCACTGGTGCAAGGCTAACAGCTTCACACAGACAGCCTTGCCTGACGAATCCCATTGGCTGTGGTACACCACCGCCAGAATGACATCACCGCCAGAATGACATCACCGCCAGAATGACATCACCGCCAGAATGACATCACCGCCAGAATGACATCACCGCCAGAATGACATCACCGCCAGAATGACACCACCGCCAGAATGACATCACCGCCAGAATGACTACCACACAGAGGTCTGCTCAGGACCGTCTGCATGCGCTGGCTCTTACAGCTTTAAGTGGTCTTACCACTAATCCTTCTGTTAATCTCCTAAAATATGTTCAGTTTAAACTAACAACCCGTCTCTCCCTCTCTCTCTGTCTTCTCTCTCTGGTCTGTCTCTCCCTCTCTCTCTGTGTCTCTCTCTCTTTCTCTGGTCTGTCTGTGTCTCTGTGTGTGTGTGTGTGTGTGTGTGTCTCTCTCTCTCTCCCTGCAGTGCCCTGCCAGTAATAGCATTCAAATGAATGCCTGCCTTTTTCATTTTTCAATGACTACACTCTCATCCCCCACCTCTCTCTCTCTCTCTCTCTCTCTCTCTCTCTCTCCCTCTCTCTCTGTGTCTCTCTCTCTTTCTCTGGTCTGTCTGTGTCTCTGTGTGTGTGTGTGTGTGTGTGTGTCTCTCTCTCTCTCCCTGCAGTGCCCTGCCAGTAATAGCATTCAAATGAATGCCTGCCTTTTTCATTTTTCAATGACTACACTCTCATCCCCCACCTCTCTCTCTCTCTCTCTCTCTCTCTCTCTCTCTCCCTCTCTCTCTGTGTCTCTCTCTCTTTCTCTGGTCTGTCTGTGTCTCTGTGTGTGTGTGTGTGTGTGTGTGTCTCTCTCTCTCTCCCTGCAGTGCCCTGCCAGTAATAGCATTCAAATGAATGCCTGCCTTTTTCATTTTTCAATGACTACA
>NW_028152493.1:0-1000 GCF_951799395.1 Argentina silus | reverse complement strand
GTGTGTGGGGGGGGGGACCTCCGATGGTGTGTGGGGGGGGACCTCCGATGGTGTGTGTGGGGGGGGACCTCCGATGGTGTGTGGGGGGGGGGACCTCCGATGGTGTGTGTGGGGGGGGGACCTCCGATGGTGTGTGGGGGGGGACCTCCGATGGTGTGTGGGGGGGGGGGGGACACCTCCGATGGTGTGTGGGGGGGGGGACCTCCGATGGTGTGTGTGGGGGGGCCTCCGATGGTGTGTGGGGGGCGGGACCTCCGATGGTGTGTATGTGTGTATGAGTATGTGTGTGTGTGTGTGTGTGTGTGTGTGTGTGTGTGAGTGTGTGAGTGTGTGTGTGTGTGTTTTCTGCTGGAGCTGGACTGGGGGCTTGTGAGGGAAAGGTCATTCACCACGTGCTGGCTGGACACCTTGGGGGACGTCACTACAGCATCAGCCTCAAACTCCGACCAGTGTCACACACACTCACACACACACACACACACACACACACACACACACACACACACACACACACACACAGTCAGAGGTTGCAGCTGTCACACACACTTTCTGTAGAGAGACAGAGTGTGACTGTGGTGGAGGTGTGGCTGTGTGAAGGAGGCGTGGCTGTGTGAAGGAGGTGTGGCTGTGTGAAGGAGGTGTGGCTGTGTGAAGGAGGCGTGGCTGTGTGGTTAGTACCTCGCCCATCAGAACAGGGTTAGAGGTTGGAGAGCTCTGGCTCGGTCTGGAACATCTAAGGTACCATCCCCTCGGGATCAATAAAGTACCTATCTATCTTCTACACGCTCTGTCAGGTCAGAGAGACACAGAGAGAGAGTGAGAGAGAGAGAGAGAGAGAGAGAGAGAGAGGGAGAGAGAAAGACAGACAGAGAGAGAGAGACAGAGAGAGACAGA
Organism: Argentina silus; assembly: GCF_951799395.1. Classification (NCBI taxonomy): domain Eukaryota; kingdom Metazoa; phylum Chordata; class Actinopteri; order Argentiniformes; family Argentinidae; genus Argentina; species Argentina silus. The sequence continues at coordinate 106 of NW_028152493.1, read as the reverse complement.
GAGAGAGTGAGACACAGAGAGAGAGAGAGAGAGAGAGAGGGGGGGAGAGAGAGAGACAGAGAAAGAGAGAGAGAGACATAGAGAGAGAGAGAGAGAGAGAGAGAGA
>NW_028152494.1:0-10000 GCF_951799395.1 Argentina silus | reverse complement strand
TATAAATCAATAAACATGTTTATAAATGCAGACTGCATGACAGGCACACCTCTGCCTGGCTGTCTGTCATCACTACACTGGACCTGGGGTCCCAAACCCACCGAGCTCCTACCTAGTCTCCTTGTCCCTAGACCCTAACCCCTAATCCCTAGCCTCCTAGTCCCTATCCCTATCCCTAGCCTCCTAGCCCCTACCCTCCTAGCCCCTACTCCCTACCCTCCTAGCCTCCTAGTCCCTATCCCTATCCCTAGCCTCCTAGCCCCTACCCTCCTACCCTCCTACCCTCCTAGCCCCCTACCCTCCTAGCCCCTACTCCCTACCCTCCTAGCCCCTACTCCCTACCCTCCTAGCCCCTACTCCCTACCCTCCTAGCCCCTACTCCCTACCCTCCTACCCTCCTAGCCCCTACCCTCCTAGCCCCTACTCCCTACCCTCCTAGCCTCCTTGTCCCTATCCCTAGCCTCCTAGCCCCTACTGCCTACCCTCCTAGCCTCCTAGCCCCTACCCTCCTAGCCCCTACTCCCTAGCCTCCTAGCCCCTACTCCCTAGCCTCCTAGCCCCTACTCCCTACCCTCCTAGCCCCCTACCCTCCTAGCCCCCTACCCTCCTAGCCCCCTACCCTCCTAGCCCCCTACCCTCCTAGCCCCTACTCCCTACCCTCCTAGCCCCCTACCCTCCTAGCCCCCTACCCTCCTAGCCCCCTACCCTCCTAGCCCCTACTCCCTACCCTCCTACCCTCCTAGCCTCCTACCCTCCTAGCCCCCTACCCTCCTAGCCCCCTACCCTCCTAGCCCCTACTCCCTACCCTCCTAGCCTCCTATCCTCCTACCCTCCTAGCCTCCTACCCCCTATCCTCCTACCCTCCTAGCCTCCTATCCTCCTACCCTCCTAGCCCCTACTCCCTACCCTCCTACCCTCCTAGCCCCTACTCCCTACCCTCCTACCTCCTACCCTCCTAGCCCCTACCCTCCTACCTCCTAACCTCCTACCCTCCTACCTCCTAGCCTCCTACCCTCCTACCTAACCATGTTTCATGTGTCTAATGTAGTACAGGAGTCGTGGAAGTGCTTGTCTAAGTGAACTTGGAAGTGAACCCACACACACACACACACACACACATACACACACACACACACACACACACACACACACAGGTAAGTGCTTGTTTATTGCCTCATCCTGGGAAGTCTGAAGTGTGTGTTGCTCAACCAAAGTACTTCCTGCCTACAGCACCAGTCCTTCACCGCTGCATGACGTCATCCTCCTGGATGTCTCCCACAGGCGGGGCGGGGCGGGGCGGGGCGGGGCGCTGGTGACAGTGTTCACGATGACGTACAAAACCGGACAGAAAGTCACACCTTGTTACACTGCTCTTGTTACAACCTCATAAAAAATAAACTAACAACATTTGTTAATGCCTTTCTCTGACTCTTGACTTACTGTCAATGTCTTTCCCATTTGAACGCAAATATACCCTCACCTATATACCCTCACCTATATACCCTTACCTAGCAAACATAGACCTATACCCTCACCTATATAACTTCACCTAGCAGATCTAGACTATATACCCTCACCTAGCAGATATAAACTATATACCCTCACCTAGCAGATCTAGACTATATACCCTCACCTAGCAGATCTAGACTATATGGCTCATCTCACAGATACGACTACATAAACTGGGCTAGTAACATCTTAGTCAGGCTAGTAGTAGTTAGTCAGGCTAGTGGTAGTTAGTCAGGCTAGTGGTAGTTAGCCAGGCTAGTAGTAGTTAGTCAGGCTAGTGGTAGTTAGTCAGGCTAGTAGTAGTTAGTCAGGCTAGTGGTAGTTAGTCAGGCTAGTGGTAGTTAGTCAGGCTAGTACCATTTCCTGTCTCCTAGCCCGACTGGCAGTACCCAAAATCCTTCAGTTCCATCCCTGTGGACGTGTAAACAGACACCGTTTATCATGGAGAAGGAAAACATCTGAAGCCTCCTAAGATCTCAACCCCAACAAAACCTACATTTATTTCTGGCCAAACGACTGTTAAGTGTTTTAATCCATAGAAAAATAAGTTTCACATCGTTTAGAATCTGGTTTTGTTTATTCATGATATGAAGATGAAAAAACACTGTTATTCCAAATCTGTGGAACAGAATAAAGACCAACCATAACACAACACACACACACACACAGGCTAGTGGTAGTTAGCCAGGCTAGTGGTAGTTAGCCAGGCTAGTGGTAGTTAGTCAGGCTAGTAACATCTTAGTACAAAAACAAAAGACAGTCCGTGGTGTAGAAGGCGTTTACTGACATTTCAGCCACCGGTCTGATAATCAGACTATTTCCCTTTGAAACAAGGACATTCACTGAATTCACTGATTCACTTTGTGCTCGCTGTACTCTGACTCACCTGAGTCTACTGAACAAGGCTGTGGTGATTTGCTGAGTCGTGTAATCAGGAGTGCTAGTCCTGGGTGAGAACAGGCATGCGCAGGCTGGGGTTAGGTAGGCACACGGGCCGGAGTTGCTAACCCCGGTCATGTGACTAAGCCCGGCATTACAAACGCTCCCTGAGAGAACAGATGTACAAACGCCATGACGACGCTTCCTCTATCACCGTGACGACGCTTCCTCTATCACCGTGACAACGCTACCTCTATCACCGTGACAACTGACATCAGTAATTCCTGTCATCACCATATAATGTCAGGTTTCAACACCAACCTGATTATGATGCTCACACACTCTATAGAAATAACATCACACACAAATAAATACATACCAGCAGACAGGCATTCATACACTAACACAACATAGTTCTCATTAAATACATCAAATAAATATGTCAATAAATAGTATAAATAGAGTATAAATAAGGACACATTAAAATAAACTGCTGGGGGGTCTCAGCCCCTGGCTGGGGGGTCTCAGCCCCTGGCTGGGGGGTCTCAGCCCCTGGCTGGGGGGGGTCAGCCCCTGGCTGGGGGGCTGATGTGGCGTAGGGAGCGAATCAGGTCGTGTGTGAAGGAGCGGAGGTGCAGCAGGGTGAGGTGGACGGCCACCTGGACCTCGTAGTCCCCAGAGAGACGCCACGCCAAGCCCGACCCCTCGGACGGCGCTGGGGGGGTCATCTGACCCAGCTCCTGCATCTGAACAAACACAGACGGTTAGTTTGAGGTTTACCAGTGTGTGTGTGTGTGTGTGTGTGTGTGTGTGTGTGTGTGTGTGTGTGTGTGTGTGTGTGTCTCACCCTGGTGATCTGTGTGTGCAGGTCTTTGAGGTCGGCCAGTAACTCTGTGACTGTGTGTGCTGTGGCCAGGCGCTTCTTTAGCGCCCCCAGCTGGTCCTGGTACAGCAGCACACCCTGCAACATGCGGCTCACACTCATCTCCTACAGGGGGCAGCAAACACACACGGTCACAGCACTGCAGTGGACACAAGGTCTGGTTCCTAGATGTGCAACATCGTCTCCAACAGAAGACGTTCTGGGGGATCGTTTCTGCAGACCAAGGAAACACGGTCTGGGGGCTCGTTATTATCTGGGTGTACCAGCGGTTGACCACCTGTTTTGACGTAAGATACGTCAAAAACTAATGACACGTTGCGTAAGAGTGAATTAGGACTTCCATGGCGGTGAGGCAGAATTTGACATTCACTTCAAGGGGTTAAGCTTAGGGGGAGTTGTCAGGGGAAGGCATCAGCAAATATTAGCATAAGCTACAACAATTTGCAAGAATTAGCACCAACAAATCCCCAGTGGATTCAAACCAGCGACGTTCGGGTTGCAAATTTATGCATACACGGCGATTTATGCATATACACACACACACACACACACACACACACACACACACACACACACACACACACACACACACACACACACACACACACTGACCAGGGTGAAGTGTGCAGACAAGGGGATGAGGACAGGTGCTTTGGAGATCCCTAGTGATGTCATCAGGTACTCCAGATTCTCTGTCTGGCTGGAGGGGTCCAGGGTCAGACCCTGGGAGGAGGTGAGGAGAGGAGAGGAGGGGAGAGGACGGGAGAGGAGGGGAGGGGAGAGGAGAGGAGAGGAGAGGACGGGAGAGGAGGGGAGAGGAGAGGAGAGGAGAGGAGAGGAGAGGAGAGGAGAGGAGAGGAGAGGAGAGGAGAGGAGAGGAGAGGAGAGGAGAGGAGAGGAGAGGAGAGGAGAGGAGAGGAGGGGAGGGGAGACGGGAGGAGAGGAGAGGAGAGGGGAGGAGAGGAGAGGGTTGTTGGTTGGTTTAATTGAAACAATGAGACAGTGAGACGCGGACGGCTGCTCTCCCTCTGACTTGTGCAGTACATTCCTCTCTCTACGTGCCACGACACGCCTCAACTGCACAAAAACACACTTGGGCCATTTCATTCCATGGCTTTACCACACTATCCAACCCACAGGTAAACAGGTCAACACAGACTTTACCACACTATCCAACCCACAGGTAAACAGGTCAACACAGACTTTACCACACTATCCAACCCACAGGTAAACAGGTCAACACAGACTTTACCACACTATCCAACCCACAGGTAAACAGGTCAACACAGACTTTACCACACTATCCAACCCACAGGTAAACAGGTCAACACAGACTTTACCACACTATCCAACCCACAGGTAAACAGGTCAACACAGACTTTACCACACTATCCAACCCACAGGTAAACAGGTCAACACAGACTTTACCACACTATCCAACCCACAGGTAAACAGGTCAACACAGACTTTACCACACTATCCAACCCACAGGTAAACAGGTCAACACAGACTTTACCACACTATCCAACCCACAGGTAAACAGGTCAACACAGACTTTACCACACTATCCAACCCACAGGTAAACAGGTCAACACAGACTTTACCACACTATCCAACCCACAGGTAAACAGGTCAACACAGACTTTACCACACTATCCAACCCACAGGTAAACAGGTCAACACAGACTTTACCACACTATCCAACCCACAGGTAAACAGGTCAACACAGACTTTACCACACTATCCAACCCACAGGTAAACAGGTCAACACAGACTTTACCACACTATCCAACCCACAGGTAAACAGGTCAACACAGACTTTACCACACTATCCAACCCACAGGTAAACAGGTCAACACAGACTTTACCACACTATCCAACCCACAGGTAAACAGGTCAACACAGACTTTACCACACTATCCAACCCACAGGTAAACAGGTCAACACAGACTTTACCACACTATCCAACCCACAGGTAAACAGGTCAACACAGACTTTACCACACTATCCAACCCACAGGTAAACAGGTCAACACAGACTTTACCACAAGCAACATGAGATGAAGACAGCAGACCTGGGTTTAATGGCCATGAACAGCTGTTCTACAGACGTTATAAGACCATGAACAGCTGTTCTACAGACGTTATAAGACCATGAACAGCTGTTCTACAGACGTTATAAGACCATGAACAGCTGTTCTACAGACGTTATAAGACCATGAACAGCTGTTCTACAGACGTTATAAGACCATGACAAGTCTGTGCCACCTCATGAACAGCTGTTCTACAGACGTTATAAGACCATGACAAGTCTGTGCCACCTCATGTTACTGATTTATCATTATTACATTGCTGACTGTTTGATGGTTGGTTGCTGCGTTGTTGAGGAGCTCGTGCTGAGCATTTCACTGCACCGTCTACAGCTGGGTTCTGTGTTTCTGATGAGGAAACTTTGATTTGACTCACCTGGGAGCTGACAGAGGTCTGGTGGACACTGGGGATGTCACGCAGGATCTTCTCCACCAAGGTCTTGGCCCGCTCCACGGTCCGCTTGAACTCTGGTGTGTCTGTGACAGAACTCTCCGGAACGGGAGCCGAGCAGACCAGCAGAGCCAGACAGCAGAACCACAGACAGCAGCACCACAATCCTACAACTGACACACCAAACTGACAGTTGGTAAACCTTGTTTCACACACACACACACACACACACACACACACACACATTACACACTAACACACACACTCTTTATTACACACTAACACTGTTCCTGAAACACTAACATACACACTCTATGTTACACATTAACACACACACACACACACACACACACACACACACACACACACACACACACACACACACACACACACACACACATTACACACTAACATCTTACTTCCCTGCCCGTGCAGACTCTCTTTACGAGTCTACGCACTGCATCAGATGAAGTTGTGTCGATATATTACTGTATGTTTTAGTTTCTTGAATTGACACATTTGATTGAAAACGCATCAAGCACAGTGAAATAATCCCGATAACTCGCTGGTTTGATTCGTCAGCATAAAGGGAGCATAAAAGTAGCGTCTGATGAAAAGAATATCACTTACGTTGGAGAGAGTTCATCCCGTGTCTGTGTGGTTTAGTCTGTTTGCCAAAGAGGGAAGACTTTCTTTCTTATCCCCCATTTGAATGACATTGAAGTATTTATACTGAATGAACGAAGCGGGAATTTCCATTGAAAGGAAGACATCCATAATCACTTCCCTCCAGTCACCGATTTCTTCAGAAGAACACTGACTCAATAAACGCTGCGATCAATTCAGAAAAAAACGTAACCTGTGAGAACAGATATGGATCTAACGTGGATCTAACCTCTAACATTTAATTAATAAATGAACTGTTTCAACTTTAAAATGGGAAAATAACATAATAACGTAAATCCTCGATGGTCCGGACTCACGTTGTGTTGCAATACCAGGTCAAGTTATTGCTGTTCTGAAATAGACCGACAAATGAAACCTTTTCATTTATTACTGCAACACGAAGTGAGTGACCTTTCTTTCCTGTTGTTATTGTCTTTATCAGGTCTTCACACCAACCACCAACTTCTCCAACTTTATTAAATAATATGTTGACTTTCTTTTATTATTCTGCTAATACAAACAGGCTACATGTTCATCTCATATACCAGGACTACAGGGTCAAATGAGAGCATGTCAGTAGTTCTGGGAGTTAGTCCTTCACAAGACCAGGTCTGATCACAAGAATTAAGGTCCAGAAAGGAACCAAGATTATAGGATTATGATACCAGATTAGGGTAAAAATTCCGAGATTACATTCGGACTAACAACCATAATGGTATTTGAGGTGTTTCCAAAACATGGATTATAAACTAGACTACTTCGAGGTCTGACTTAATCAATAAGAATTAATTCCGCTATCTTGCATCAACCTGCATGAACACCCTGGATATAGTCCCATATGTGAGCCCGTACACGTCATTAAAACATGACATTTCTAGGACGTGACACGTGACGCCACCGTTGTTGCTCCTGACCGCCCCGCCGACGTCCCCACGTGCTTCTGTTGACATGGCGACGGTGGAGGCGTGGTCTCCGAGCTTCCGGTTAGGCGGAAGTGGTAACCGCGTTCTTCCGGAGGCGCTGAGTCAGCCGGTTTACACAAGGAAGAATATTTCCATTTGCGTAAATCCAGATGAGTGAAGAAAGAAAGCTACAGGATTACACAAGTTGGCTCCATGCGCACACCGGTGCTTCAGGCTCTCTGACACGTGGACTCAGAGACTGAGATCTTTCTGTCAGATCAGGTTCAGAAGTTCAGAAGGCTCTCTGAGATCCAGTCTGACGTTCAGAAGTTCAGAAGGCTCTCTGAGATCCAGTCTGACGGTTCAGAAGTTCAGAAGGCTCTCTGAGATCCAGTCTGACGGTTCTAAAGGCTCTCTGAGATCCAGTCTGACGTTCAGAAGTTCAGAAGGCTCTCTGAGATCCAGTCTGACGGTTCAGAAGTTCAGAAGGCTCTCTGAGATCCAGTCTGACGGTTCTAAAGGCTCTCTGAGATCCAGTCTGACGGTTCTAAAGGCTCTCTGAGATCCAGTCTGACGGTTCTAAAGGCTCTCTGAGATCCAGTCTGACGGTTCTAAAGGCTCTCTGAGATCCAGTCTGACGGTTCTAAAGGCTCTCTGAGATCCAGTCTGCATGCACTGTCCTGCAGACAGCATTTGCTGGGCTGAGGTTGGTACTTAATGCTGGAAAAACCAAATGTTATTTACCAAATCACAGAAAAATCTATCTGATTTGTACTTATAATGATAATGTATATGTACTTTGGGTGGTGCCCCCATTGAGCGAGTCACTGTGTATGAATACCGTTTAGAAGCTTGTTAAAAAACTAAGATTTAAGGTGGACTTGTTTTACATTTGAGTGAGTGGTGAAGCCTGTTCTCCAGTCTAAGTTAGTTTCATCTTGTTTAAAGTCACTGTGCTGTTGGTAGCTTGTGTATTTTGCTGTGGCTATCCTGCCTCAAGCTCAGGAACCTAGTTTCTATTGGAAGCCATCCTTCTTCTATCATTGTGACTGCCTCTGGCCCCTGGTCTGAGCATCCATGACTTTATCTTATGATGACTGATGAATAGATGATTCACTTACTGAAGTTGCTTTGGATCAAGGCGTTTGCTGGGAATGTTTTCTTGGCACACAATCACCACTTGAATGCCACAGCCTGTTTGAGTATTGTTGCTGACCATGTGCATCCCTTCATGGCCACAATTGACCCATCTTCTAATGGCTACTTCCAGCATGATAATGCACCATGTCACAAAGCTAAAGTGGTCTCAAACTGGTTTCATGAACATGACAATGAGTTCAGTGTTCTTCAGTGGCCTTCCCAGTCACCGGATCTGAATCCAATAGAACACCTTTGGGATGTGGTAAAACGGGAGATTCACAGCTTGAAAGTGCACCTGAAAAATCTTTGTATGATGCAATCATGTCATCATGGACCAGAATCTCAAAGGAATGTTTCCAACATCTTGTGGAATCAATGCCACGAAGAATTGAGGCTGTTTTGAGAGCAAAGGGAGGCCCTACCCAGTATTAGTATAGTGTTCTTATGGTAAATTTCTATAGAAAATAAAGATTCCTAATTCCACAAAGGAAAGGTAGAGAGAGGATTAAGACCAGGATGGCCAGTGGTTGATTTGTGAGGGGAGAGTAGTGGAGATGTTTTAACGGTTACAGGAGGGAGCAAAGGTTGGAGAAAACAGATGACCAGGACATGGAACAGCAGGATATGGTCAACAGAAAAGAGAAGCAGGTAGAAATGTAACCAGTTGTGAACATTCCAAATGGACAGAACAAACAAGCTGAGAGCAGAAGATGGAAACCAGATACACTTATTCCGTAAGAGAAACAGGATAAGGGAGAGAGGGAGTAAAGATTTATTAAAACCCTAATAAACACTGTGATTGGTAGGTGAAGATAAGGTCAACCGTTCAGGCACCAGAATCACAGGACTAAACACAATGAGCTCATCACCAATGTCAGGTAACGTGAGATCTTTAGGAATGGGAGGGAAAACCAGGCCGTGACGAGATGTAGGAACCAGATGATATTGGTGGTTATAAATGACTTGCATATGAGGGAGGTAACCTATATTTGAATGTATAAAATGGCGGACTGAAATGATAACAGGGACCCCTTTGCAAACGTGTTCACTTTTATTACTTGTGAATAAAAGTCTCTGGATAAACCATCAGCTCTAGTCTTTGGCATTTTATTTCAAAGTATTTTTAACTTGGAATTCCACCACATTCTAATAAAGGGAGGCCCTACCCAGAATTAGTATAGTGTTCCTAATAAAGTGTTCAGTGAGTGTATGTGATGTATTGATTTCTGTATTTAACTGTGTTGCATTTTAAACATTTTTTTAAAGAAGATAAAGGACAGTAACAACTTGTGTGTTTAAGGAATCTTTGACTTGGTGTAATCAGGCAGCAGAGCAGTTCCAGACTCTGGGTCCAGCCGTGTGTCTGAACCCAGAACTGAGTTTTCAGCTCTTCTAGTGTTTTATCCCTTTATTCACCCAGTCTGAAGCAGGATAAACAGCATCACCATGTTAATTGGTTGGTAGATCTTGTCACACCTAACTTGATCACTCACCGTCACAGGATGTTCAGGACGTCACAGAAAATCAGGCCGACCACTTCC
>NW_028152495.1:0-162000 GCF_951799395.1 Argentina silus | reverse complement strand
AGAAGCACATTTCTTCAATGTTGGCCGCATGGCATTCCTGTGCAGGTGACAATGGTAATTTTTCAAAACGACAAGGATATTTAAACACATGATTATTTGTTTGCTGTGCTCTATGGCCTCTGCTACAGACCTCATCGAAATGACACTTAGATATCTTAGGGTGTACATATCAAGTCTTCCCAAATGGTCTAGCGGATTGGAATCTGCCTTGTCACGCAGGGCGGCCCGGGTTCGATTCCCGTCATGGCAAATGATTTTTGTAGAAAAATAAAATGAGTCCCAACGTGTGCAACAGAACAGTTCGAAATCTCGTTACATTTGCATCGTCATGAACATGACTTATATCAGGCTAGCTAATTTTTTCTTTGTTCATTTTAAGTGTAGAAACAATATTTCGTTTGTGAACATTTTTTTCTGCCGTTTTGACAAAAGGCTCATTACTAAAGAACACACGGCTGTCTGCTGATTGACGCTTGACTGTAGATTTTCGCTTTGTGTCAAAAGAACTCCCTAACGCACACTTTTTCAAAGTAGGTGAATTCATCAGATCTGTTTGAAACATTGCATTTTATCCATGCACGACGACTACTTAGATACTCGCAGCACAGTTGCCTCATATAAATTGCCCATGAGCGCGGAGCTTGTCTTTGTCACTGTAGCAACATTGCTCCATCAGCGGGAGAAGGCGGTTCGACGCCCCTGTAAGCACATATTTCTCTAATTCCTTTGTTTCAGGCAAGCCACTGTGACGTCAGACGCCTTTACGCATACAGCTTTGCGATGCTTAGACAGTAATAACATAATTCATGTTTACATTTCTTTAATTTTCGACGCATTGTCGTTATTCGTGACGCATCAATGACCAATTGATTATATGGCAATGCAATGAAAAAAGCGTGTGGAAAACAGTGTTAATGACTGATTTGAGAAGCACATTTCTTCAATGTTGGCCGCATGGCATTCCTGTGCAGGTGACAATGGTAATTTTTCAAAACGACAAGGATATTTAAACACATGATTATTTGTTTGCTGTGCTCTATGGCCTCTGCTACAGACCTCATCGAAATGACACTTAGATATCTTAGGGTGTACATATCAAGTCTTCCCAAATGGTCTAGCGGATAGGAATTTGCCTTGTAACGCAGGGCGGCCCGTGTTCGATTCCCGTCATGGCAATTTTTTTTGTAGAAAAATAAAATGAGTCCCAACGTGTGCAACAGAACAGTTCGAAATCTCGTTACATTTGCATCGTCATGAACATGACTTATATCAGGCTAGCTCATTTTTTCTTTGTTCATTTTAAGTGTAGAAACAATATTTCGTTTGTGAACATTTTTTTCTGCCGTTTTGACAACAGGCTCATGACTAAAGAACACACGGCTGTCTGCTGATTGACGCTTGACTGTAGATTTTCGCTTTGTGTCAAAAGAACTTCATAACGCACACTTTTTCAAAGTAGGTGAATTCATCAGATCTGTTTGAAACATTGCATTTTATCCATGCACGACGACTGCTTAGATACTCGCAGCACAGTTGCCCCATATAAATTGCCCATGAGCGCGGAGCTTGTCTTTGTCACTGTAGCAACTTTGCTCCATCAGCGGGAGAAGGCGGTTCGACGACCCTGTAAGCACATGTTTCTCTAATTCCTTTGTTTCAGGCAAGCCACTGTGACGTCAGACGCCTTTACGCATACAGCTTTGCGATGCTTAGACAGTAATAACATAATTCATGTTTACATTTCTTTAATTTTCGACGCATTGTCGTTATTCGTGACGCATCAATGACCAATTGATTATATGGCAATGCAATGAAAGAAGCGTGTGGAAAACAGTGTTAATGACAGATTTGAGAAGCACATTTCTTCAATGTTGGCCGCATGGCATTCCTGTGCAGGTGACAATGGTAATTTTTCAAAACGACAAGGATATTTAAACACATGATTATTTGTTTGCTGTGCTCTATGGCCTCTGCTACAGACCTCATCGAAATGACACTTAGATATCTTAGGGTGTACATATCAAGTCTTCCCAAATGGTCTAGCGGATTGGAATCTGCCTTGTCACGCAGGGCGGCCCGGGTTTGATTCCCGTCATGGCAAATGATTTTTGTAGAAAAATAAAATGAGTCCCAACGTGTGCAACAGAACAGTTCGAAATCTCGTTACATTTGCATCGTCATGAACATGACTTATATCAGGCTAGCTAATTTTTTCTTTGTTCATTTTAAGTGTAGAAACAATATTTCGTTTGTGAACATTTTTTTCTGCCGTTTTGACAACAGGCTCATTACTAAAGAACACACGGCTGTCTGCTGATTGACGGTTGACTGTAGATTTTCGCTTTGTGTCAAAAGAACTCCCTAACGCACACTTTTTCAAAGTAGGTGAATTCATCAGATCTGTTTGAAACATTGCATTTTATCCATGCACGACGACTACTTAGATACTCGCAGCACAGTTGCCTCATATAAATTGCCCATGAGCGCGGAGCTTGTCTTTGTCACTGTAGCAACTTTGCTCCATCAGCGGGAGAAGGCGCTTCGACGCCCCTGTAAGCACATGTTTCTCTAATTCCTTTGTTTCAGGCAAGCCACTGTGACGTCAGACGCCTTTATGCATACAGCTTTGCGATGCTTAGACAGTAATAACATAATTCATGTTTACATTTCTTTAATTTTCGACGCATTGTCGTTATTCGTGACGCATCAATGACCAATTGATTATATGGCAATGCAATGAAAAAAGCGTGTGGAAAACAGTGTTAATGACAGATTTGAGAAGCACATTTCTTCAATGTTGGCCGCATGGCATTCCTGTGCAGGTGACAATGGTAATTTTTCAAAACGACAAGGATATTTAAACACATGATTATTTGTTTGCTGTGCTCTATGGCCTCTGCTACAGACCTCATCGAAATGACACTTAGATATCTTAGGGTGTACATATCAAGTTTTCCCAAATGGTCTAGCGGATAGGCATCTACCTTGTAACGCAGGGCGGCCCGGGTTCGATTCCCGTCATGGCAAATGTTTTTTGTAGAAAAATAAAATGAGTCCCAACGTGTGCAACAGAACAGTTCGAAATCTCGTTACATTTGCATCGTCATGAACATGACTTATATCAGGCTAGCTAATTTTTTCTTTGTTCATTTTAAGCGTAGAAACAATATTTCGTTTGTGAACATTTTTTTCTGCCGTTTTGACAACAGGCTCATGACTAAAGAACACACGGCTGTCTGCTGATTGACGCTTGACTGTAGATTTTCGCTTTGTGTCAAAAGAAGTTCCTAACGCACACTTTTTCAAAGTAGGTGAATTCATCAGATCTGTTTGAAACATTGCATTTTATCCATGCACGACGACTGCTTAGATACTCGCAGCACAGTTGCCCCATATACATTGCCCATGAGCGCGGAGCTTGTCTTTGTCACTGTAGCAACTTTGCTCCATCAGCGGGAGAAGGCGGTTCGACGCCCCTGTAAGCACATGTTTCTCTAATTCCTTTGTTTCAGGCAAGCCACTGTGACGTCAGACGCCTTTACGCATACAGCTTTGTGATGCTTAGACAGTAATAACATAATTCATGTTTACATTTCTTTAATTTTCGACGCATTGTCGTTATTCGTGACGCATCAATGACCAATTGATTATATGGCAATGCAATGAAAAAAGCGTGTGGAAAACAGTGTTAATGACAGATTTGAGAAGCACATTTCTTCAATGTTGGCCGCATGGCATTCCTGTGCAGGTGACAATGGTAATTTTTCAAAACGACAATGATATTTAAACACATGATTATTTGTTTGCTGTGCTCTATGGCCTCTGCTACAGACCTCATCGAAATGACACTTAGATATCTTAGGGTGTACATATCAAGTCTTCCCAAATGGTCTAGCGGATAGGCATCTATCTTGTAACGCAGGGCGGCCCGGGTTCGATTCCCGTCATTGCAAATGTTTTTTGTAGAAAAATAAAATGAGTCCCAACGTGTGCAACAGAACAGTTCGAAATCTCGTTACATTTGCATCGTCATGAACATGACTTATATCAGGCTAGCTCATTTTTTCTTTGTTCATTTTTAGTGTAGAAACAATATTTCGTTTGTGAACATTTTTTTTCTGCCGTTTTGACAACAGGCTCATGACGAAAGAACACACGGCTGTCTGCTGATTGACGCTTGACTGTAGATTTTCGCTTTGTGTCAAAAGAACTTCCTAACGCACACTTTTTCAAAGTAGGTGAATTCATCAGATCTGTTTGAAACATTGCATTTTATCCATGCACGACGACTGCTTAGATACTCGCAGCACAGTTGCCCCATATACATTGCCCATGAGCGCGGAGCTTGTCTTTGTCACTGTAGCAACTTTGCTCCATCAGCGGGAGAAGGCGGTTCGACGCCCCTGTAAGCACATGTTTCTCTAATTCCTTTGTTTCAGGCAAGCCACTGTGACGTCAGACGCCTTTACGCATACAGCTTTGTGATGCTTAGACAGTAATAACATAATTCATGTTTACATTTCTTTAATTTTCGACGCATTGTCGTTATTCGTGACGCATCAATGACCAATTGATTATATGGCAATGCAATGAAAAAAGCGTGTGGAAAACAGTGTTAATGACAGATTTGAGAAGCACATTTCTTCAATGTTGGCCGCATGGCATTCCTGTGCAGGTGACAATGGTAATTTTTCAAAACGACAATGATATTTAAACACATGATTATTTGTTTGCTGTGCTCTATGGCCTCTGCTACAGACCTCATCGAAATGACACTTAGATATCTTAGGGTGTACATATCAAGTCTTCCCAAATGGTCTAGCGGATAGGCATCTATCTTGTAACGCAGGGCGGCCCGGGTTCGATTCCCGTCATTGCAAATGTTTTTTGTAGAAAAATAAAATGAGTCCCAACGTGTGCAACAGAACAGTTCGAAATCTCGTTACATTTGCATCGTCATGAACATGACTTATATCAGGCTAGCTCATTTTTTCTTTGTTCATTTTTAGTGTAGAAACAATATTTCGTTTGTGAACATTTTTTTTCTGCCGTTTTGACAACAGGCTCATGACGAAAGAACACACGGCTGTCTGCTGATTGACGCTTGACTGTAGATTTTCGCTTTGTGTCAAAAGAACTTCCTAACGCACACTTTTTCAAAGTAGGTGAATTCATCAGATCTGTTTGAAACATTGCATTTTATCCATGCACGACGACTGCTTAGATACTCGCAGCACAGTTGCCCCATATACATTGCCCATGAGCGCGGAGCTTGTCTTTGTCACTGTAGCAACTTTGCTCCATCAGCGGGAGAAGGCGGTTCGACGCCCCTGTAAGCACATGTTTCTCTGATTCCTTTGTTTCAGGCAAGCCACTGTGACGTCAGACGCCTTTACGCATACAGCTTTGCGATGCTTAGACAGTAATAACATAATTCATGTTTACATTTCTTTAATTTTCGACGCATTGTCGTTATTCGTGACGCATCAATGACCAATTGATTATATGGCAATGCAATGAAAAAAGCGTGTGGAAAACAGTGTTAATGACAGATTTGAGAAGCACATTTCTTCAATGTTGGCCGCATGGCATTCCTGTGCAGGTGACAATGGTAATTTTTCAAAACGACAAGGATATTTAAACACATGATTATTTGTTTGCTGTGCTCTATGGCCTCTGCTACAGACCTCATCGAAATGACACTTAGATATCTTAGGGTGTACATATCAAGTCTTCCCAAATGGTCTAGCGGATAGGCATCTACCTTGTAACGCAGGGCGGCCCGGGTTCGATTCCCGTCATGGCAAATGTTTTTTGTAGAAAAATAAAATGAGTCCCAACGTGTGCAACAGAACAGTTCGAAATCTCGTTACATTTGCATCGTCATGAACATGACTTATATCAGGCTAGCTCATTTTTTCTTTGTTCATTTTAAGTGTAGAAACAATATTTCGTTTGTGAACATTTTTTTCTGCCGTTTTGACAACAGGCTCATGACTAAAGAACACACGGCTGTCTGCTGATTGACGCTTGACTGTAGATTTTCGCTTTGTGTCAAAAGAACTTCCTAACGCACACTTTTTCAAAGTAGGTGAATTCATCAGATCTGTTTGAAACATTGCATTTTATCCATGCACGACGACTGCTTAGATACTCGCAGCACAGTTGCCCCATATACATTGCCCATGAGCGCGGAGCTTGTCTTTGTCACTGTAGCAACTTTGCTCCATCAGCGGGAGAAGGCGGTTCGACGCCCCTGTAAGCACATGTTTCTCTAATTCCTTTGTTTCAGGCAAGCCACTGTGACGTCAGACGCCTTTACGCATACAGCTTTGCGATGCTTAGACAGTAATAACATAATTCATGTTTACATTTCTTTAATTTTCGACGCATTGTCGTTATTCGTGACGCATCAATGACCAATTGATTATATGGCAATGCAATGAAAAAAGCGTGTGGAAAACAGTGTTAATGACTGATTTGAGAAGCACATTTCTTCAATGTTGGCCGCATGGCATTCCTGTGCAGGTGACAATGGTAATTTTTCAAAACGACAATGATATTTAAACACATGATTATTTGTTTGCTGTGCTCTATGGCCTCTGCTACAGACCTCATCGAAATGACACTTAGATATCTTAGGGTGTACATATCAAGTCTTCCCAAATGGTCTAGCGGATAGGCATCTACCTTGTAACGCAGGGCGGCCCGGGTTCGATTCCCGTCATGGCAAATGTTTTTTGTAGAAAAATAAAATGAGTCCCAACGTGTGCAACAGAACAGTTCGAAATCTCGTTACATTTGCATCGTCATGAACATGACTTATATCAGGCTAGCTCATTTTTTCTTTGTTCATTTTAAGTGTAGAAACAATATTTCGTTTGTGAACATTTTTTTCTGCCGTTTTGACAACAGGCTCATGACTAAAGAACACACGGCTGTCTGCTGATTGACGCTTGACTGTAGATTTTCGCTTTGTGTCAAAAGAACTTCCTAACGCACACTTTTTCAAAGTAGGTGAATTCATCAGATCTGTTTGAAACATTGCATTTTATCCATGCACGACGACTGCTTAGATACTCGCAGCACAGTTGCCCCATATACATTGCCCATGAGCGCGGAGCTTGTCTTTGTCACTGTAGCAACTTTGCTCCATCAGCGGGAGAAGGCGGTTCGACGCCCCTGTAAGCACATGTTTCTCTAATTCCTTTGTTTCAGGCAAGCCACTGTGACGTCAGACGCCTTTACGCATACAGCTTTGTGATGCTTAGACAGTAATAACATAATTCATGTTTACATTTCTTTAATTTTCGACGCATTGTCGTTATTCGTGACGCATCAATGACCAATTGATTATATGGCAATGCAATGAAAAAAGCGTGTGGAAAACAGTGTTAATGACAGATTTGAGAAGCACATTTCTTCAATGTTGGCCGCATGGCATTCCTGTGCAGGTGACAATGGTAATTTTTCAAAACGACAATGATATTTAAACACATGATTATTTGTTTGCTGTGCTCTATGGCCTCTGCTACAGACCTCATCGAAATGACACTTAGATATCTTAGGGTGTACATATCAAGTCTTCCCAAATGGTCTAGCGGATAGGCATCTATCTTGTAACGCAGGGCGGCCCGGGTTCGATTCCCGTCATTGCAAATGTTTTTTGTAGAAAAATAAAATGAGTCCCAACGTGTGCAACAGAACAGTTCGAAATCTCGTTACATTTGCATCGTCATGAACATGACTTATATCAGGCTAGCTCATTTTTTCTTTGTTCATTTTTAGTGTAGAAACAATATTTCGTTTGTGAACATTTTTTTTCTGCCGTTTTGACAACAGGCTCATGACGAAAGAACACACGGCTGTCTGCTGATTGACGCTTGACTGTAGATTTTCGCTTTGTGTCAAAAGAACTTCCTAACGCACACTTTTTCAAAGTAGGTGAATTCATCAGATCTGTTTGAAACATTGCATTTTATCCATGCACGACGACTGCTTAGATACTCGCAGCACAGTTGCCCCATATACATTGCCCATGAGCGCGGAGCTTGTCTTTGTCACTGTAGCAACTTTGCTCCATCAGCGGGAGAAGGCGGTTCGACGCCCCTGTAAGCACATGTTTCTCTGATTCCTTTGTTTCAGGCAAGCCACTGTGACGTCAGACGCCTTTACGCATACAGCTTTGCGATGCTTAGACAGTAATAACATAATTCATGTTTACATTTCTTTAATTTTCGACGCATTGTCGTTATTCGTGACGCATCAATGACCAATTGATTATATGGCAATGCAATGAAAAAAGCGTGTGGAAAACAGTGTTAATGACAGATTTGAGAAGCACATTTCTTCAATGTTGGCCGCATGGCATTCCTGTGCAGGTGACAATGGTAATTTTTCAAAACGACAAGGATATTTAAACACATGATTATTTGTTTGCTGTGCTCTATGGCCTCTGCTACAGACCTCATCGAAATGACACTTAGATATCTTAGGGTGTACATATCAAGTCTTCCCAAATGGTCTAGCGGATAGGCATCTACCTTGTAACGCAGGGCGGCCCGGGTTCGATTCCCGTCATGGCAAATGTTTTTTGTAGAAAAATAAAATGAGTCCCAACGTGTGCAACAGAACAGTTCGAAATCTCGTTACATTTGCATCGTCATGAACATGACTTATATCAGGCTAGCTCATTTTTTCTTTGTTCATTTTAAGTGTAGAAACAATATTTCGTTTGTGAACATTTTTTTCTGCCGTTTTGACAACAGGCTCATGACTAAAGAACACACGGCTGTCTGCTGATTGACGCTTGACTGTAGATTTTCGCTTTGTGTCAAAAGAACTTCCTAACGCACACTTTTTCAAAGTAGGTGAATTCATCAGATCTGTTTGAAACATTGCATTTTATCCATGCACGACGACTGCTTAGATACTCGCAGCACAGTTGCCCCATATAAATTGCCCATGAGCGCGGAGCTTGTCTTTGTCACTGTAACAACTTTGCTCCATCAGCGGGAGAAGGCGGTTCGACGCCCCTGTAAGCACATGTTTCTCTAATTCCTTTGTTTCAGGCAAGCCACTGTGACGTCAGACGCCTTTACGCATACAGCTTTGCGATGCTTAGACAGTAATAACATAATTCATGTTTACATTTCTTTAATTTTCGACGCATTGTCGTTATTCGTGACGCATCAATGACCAATTGATTATATGGCAATGCAATGAAAAAAGCGTGTGGAAAACAGTGTTAATGACAGATTTGAGAAGCACATTTCTTCAATGTTGGCCGCATGGCATTCCTGTGCAGGTGACAATGGTAATTTTTCAAAACGACAAGGATATTTAAACACATGATTATTTGTTTGCTGTGCTCTATGGCCTCTGCTACAGACCTCATCGAAATGACACTTAGATATCTTAGGGTGTACATATCAAGTTTTCCCAAATGGTCTAGCGGATAGGCATCTACCTTGTAACGCAGGGCGGCCCGGGTTCGATTCCCGTCATGGCAAACGTTTTTTGTAGAAAAATAAAATTAGTCCCAACGTGTGCAACAGAACAGTTCGAAATCTCGTTACATTTGCATCGTCATGAACATGACTTATATCAGGCTAGCTCATTTTTTCTTTGTTCATTTTAAGTGTAGAAACAATATTTCGTTTGTGACCATTTTTTTCTGCCGTTTTGACAACAGGCTCATGACTAAAGAACACACGGCTGTCTGCTGATTGATGCTTGACTGTAGATTTTCGCTTTGTGTCAAAAGAACTTCCTAACGCACACTTTTTCAAAGTAGGTGAATTCATCAGATCTGTTTGAAACATTGCATTTTATCCATGCACGACGACTGCTTAGATACTCGCAGCACAGTTGCCCCATATACATTGCCCATGAGCGCGGAGCTTGTCTTTGTCACTGTAGCAACTTTGCTCCATCAGCGGGAGAAGGCGATTCGACGCCCCTGTCAGCACATGTTTCTCTAATTCCTTTGTTTCAGGCAAGCCACTGTGACGTCAGACGCCTTTACGCATACAGCTTTGCAATGCTTAGACAGTAATAACATAATTCATGTTTACATTTCTTTAATTTTCGACGCATTGTCGTTATTCGTGACGCATCAATGACCAATTGATTATATGGCAATGCAATGAAAAAAGCGTGTGGAAAACAGTGTTAATGACAGATTTGAGAAGCACATTTCTTCAATGTTGGCCGCATTGCATTCCTGTGCAGGTGACAATGGTAATTTTTCAAAACGACAAGGATATTTAAACACATGATTATTTGTTTGCTGTGCTCTATGGCCTCTGCTACAGATCTCATCGAAATGACACTTAGATATCTTAGGGTGTACATATCAAGTTTTCCCAAATGGTCTAGCGGATAGGCATCTACCTTGTAACGCAGGGCGGCCCGGGTTCGATTCCCGTCATGGCAAATGTTTTTTGTAGAAAAATAAAATGAGTCCCAACGTTTGCAACAGAACAGTTCGAAATCTCGTTACATTTGCATCGTCATGAACATGACTTATATCAGGCTAGCTCATTTTTTCTTTGTTCATTTTAAGTGTAGAAACAATATTTCGTTTGTGAACATTTTTTTCTGCCGTTTTGACAACAGGCTCATGACTAAAGAACACACGGCTGTCTGCTGATTGACGCTTGACTGTAGATTTTCGCTTTGTGTCAAAAGAACTTCCTAACGCACACTTTTTCAAAGTAGGTGAATTCATCAGATCTGTTTGAAACATTGCATTTTATCCATGCACGACGACTGCTTAGATACTCGCAGCACAGTTGCCCCATATACATTGCCCATGAGCGCGGAGCTTGTCTTTGTCACTGTAGCAACTTTGCTCCATCAGCGGGAGAAGGCGGTTCGACGCCCCTGTAAGCACATGTTTCTCTAATTCCTTTGTTTCAGGCAAGCCACTGTGACGTCAGACGCCTTTACGCATACAGCTTTGCGATGCTTAGACAGTAATAACATAATTCATGTTTACATTTCTTTAATTTTCGACGCATTGTCGTTATTCGTGACGCATCAATGACCAATTGATTATATGGCAATGCAATGAAAAAAGCGTGTGGAAAACAGTGTTAATGACAGATTTGAGAAGCACATTTCTTCAATGTTGGCCGCATTGCATTCCTGTGCAGGTGACAATGGTAATTTTTCAAAACGACAAGGATATTTAAACACATGATTATTTGTTTGCTGTGCTCTATGGCCTCTGCTACAGATCTCATCGAAATGACACTTAGATATCTTAGGGTGTACATATCAAGTTTTCCCAAATGGTCTAGCGGATAGGCATCTACCTTGTAACGCAGGGCGGCCCGGGTTCGATTCCCGTCATGGCAAATGTTTTTTGTAGAAAAATAAAATGAGTCCCAACGTTTGCAACAGAACAGTTCGAAATCTCGTTACATTTGCATCGTCATGAACATGACTTATATCAGGCTAGCTCATTTTTTCTTTGTTCATTTTAAGTGTAGAAACAATATTTCGTTTGTGAACATTTTTTTCTGCCGTTTTGACAACAGGCTCATGACTAAAGAACACACGGCTGTCTGCTGATTGACGCTTGACTGTAGATTTTCGCTTTGTGTCAAAAGAACTTCCTAACGCACACTTTTTCAAAGTAGGTGAATTCATCAGATCTGTTTGAAACATTGCATTTTATCCATGCACGACGACTGCTTAGATACTCGCAGCACAGTTGCCCCATATACATTGCCCATGAGCGCGGAGCTTGTCTTTGTCACTGTAGCAACTTTGCTCCATCAGCGGGAGAAGGCGCTTCGACGCCCCTGTAAGCACATGTTTCTCTAATTCCTTTGTTTCAGGCAAGCCACTGTGACGTCAGACGCCTTTACGCATACAGCTTTGCGATGCTTAGACAGTAATAACATAATTCATGTTTACATTTCTTTAATTTTCGACGCATTGTCGTTATTCGTGACGCATCAATGACCAATTGATTATATGGCAATGCAATGAAAAAAGCATGTGGAAAACAGTGTTAATGACAGATTTGAGAAGCACATTTCTTCAATGTTGGCCGCATGGCATTCCTGTGCAGGTGACAATGGTAATTTTTCAAAACGACAAGGATATTTAAACACATGATTATTTGTTTGCTGTGCTCTTTGGCCTCTGCTACAGACCTCATCGAAATGACACTTAGATATCTTAGGGTGTACATATCAAGTTTTCCCAAATGGTCTAGCGGATAGGCATCTACCTTGTAACTCAGGGCGGCCCGGGTTCGATTCCCGTCATGGCAAATGTTTTTTGTAGAAAAATAAAATGAGTCCCAACGTGTGCAACAGAACAGTTCGAAATCTCGTTACATTTGCATCGTCATGAACATGACTTATATCAGGCTAGCTCATTTTTTCTTTGTTCATTTTAAGTGTAGAAACAATATTTCGTTTGTGACCATTTTTTTCTGCCGTTTTGACAACAGGCTCATGACTAAAGAACACACGGCTGTCTGCTGATTGACGCTTGACTGTAGATTTTCGCTTTGTGTCAAAAGAACTTCCTAACGCACACTTTTTCAAAGTAGGTGAATTCATCAGATCTGTTTGAAACATTGCATTTTATCCATGCACGACGACTGCTTAGATACTCGCAGCACAGTTGCCCCATATACATTGCCCATGAGCGCGGAGCTTGTCTTTGTCACTGTAGCAACTTTGCTCCATCAGCGGGAGAAGGCGGTTCGACGCCCCTGTAAGCACATGTTTCTCTAATTCCTTTGTTTCAGGCAAGCCACTGTGACGTCAGACGCCTTTACGCATACAGCTTTGCGATGCTTAGACAGTAATAACATAATTCATGTTTACATTTCTTTAATTTTCGACGCATTGTCGTTATTCGTGACGCATCAATGACCAATTGATTATATGGCAATGCAATGAAAAAAGCGTGTGGAAAACAGTGTTAATGACAGATTTGAGAAGCACATTTCTTCAATGTTGGCCGCATGGCATTCCTGTGCAGGTGACAATGGTAATTTTTCAAAACGACAAGGATATTTAAACACATGATTATTTGTTTGCTGTGCTCTTTCGCCTCTGCTACAGACCTCATCGAAATGACACTTAGATATCTTAGGGTGTACATATCAAGTTTTCCCAAATGGTCTAGCGGATAGGCATCTACCTTGTAACTCAGGGCGGCCCGGGTTCGATTCCCGTCATGGCAAATGTTTTTTGTAGAAAAATAAAATGAGTCCCAACGTGTGCAACAGAACAGTTCGAAATCTCGTTACATTTGCATCGTCATGAACATGACTTATATCAGGCTAGCTCATTTTTTCTTTGTTCATTTTAAGTGTAGAAACAATATTTCGTTTGTGACCATTTTTTTCTGCCGTTTTGACAACAGGCTCATGACTAAAGAACACACGGCTGTCTGCTGATTGACGCTTGACTGTAGATTTTCGCTTTGTGTCAAAAGAACTTCCTAACGCACACTTTTTCAAAGTAGGTGAATTCATCAGATCTGTTTGAAACATTGCATTTTATCCATGCACGACGACTGCTTAGATACTCGCAGCACAGTTGCCCCATATACATTGCCCATGAGCGCGGAGCTTGTCTTTGTCACTGTAGCAACTTTGCTCCATCAGCGGGAGAAGGCGGTTCGACGCCCCTGTAAGCACATGTTTCTCTAATTCCTTTGTTTCAGGCAAGCCACTGTGACGTCAGACGCCTTTACGCATACAGCTTTGCGATGCTTAGACAGTAATAACATAATTCATGTTTACATTTCTTTAATTTTCGACGCATTGTCGTTATTCGTGACGCATCAATGACCAATTGATTATATGGCAATGCAATGAAAAAAGCATGTGGAAAACAGTGTTAATGACAGATTTGAGAAGCACATTTCTTCAATGTTGGCCGCATGGCATTCCTGTGCAGGTGACAATGGTAATTTTTCAAAACGACAAGGATATTTAAACACATGATTATTTGTTTGCTGTGCTCTTTGGCCTCTGCTACAGACCTCATCGAAATGACACTTAGATATCTTAGGGTGTACATATCAAGTTTTCCCAAATGGTCTAGCGGATAGGCATCTACCTTGTAACTCAGGGCGGCCCGGGTTCGATTCCCGTCATGGCAAATGTTTTTTGTAGAAAAATAAAATGAGTCCCAACGTGTGCAACAGAACAGTTCGAAATCTCGTTACATTTGCATCGTCATGAACATGACTTATATCAGGCTAGCTCATTTTTTCTTTGTTCATTTTAAGTGTAGAAACAATATTTCGTTTGTGACCATTTTTTTCTGCCGTTTTGACAACAGGCTCATGACTAAAGAACACACGGCTGTCTGCTGATTGACGCTTGACTGTAGATTTTCGCTTTGTGTCAAAAGAACTTCCTAACGCACACTTTTTCAAAGTAGGTGAATTCATCAGATCTGTTTGAAACATTGCATTTTATCCATGCACGACGACTGCTTAGATACTCGCAGCACAGTTGCCCCATATACATTGCCCATGAGCGCGGAGCTTGTCTTTGTCACTGTAGCAACTTTGCTCCATCAGCGGGAGAAGGCGGTTCGACGCCCCTGTAAGCACATGTTTCTCTAATTCCTTTGTTTCAGGCAAGCCACTGTGACGTCAGACGCCTTTACGCATACAGCTTTGCGATGCTTAGACAGTAATAACATAATTCATGTTTACATTTCTTTAATTTTCGACGCATTGTCGTTATTCGTGACGCATCAATGACCAATTGATTATATGGCAATGCAATGAAAAAAGCATGTGGAAAACAGTGTTAATGACAGATTTGAGAAGCACATTTCTTCAATGTTGGCCGCATGGCATTCCTGTGCAGGTGACAATGGTAATTTTTCAAAACGACAAGGATATTTAAACACATGATTATTTGTTTGCTGTGCTCTTTGGCCTCTGCTACAGACCTCATCGAAATGACACTTAGATATCTTAGGGTGTACATATCAAGTTTTCCCAAATGGTCTAGCGGATAGGCATCTACCTTGTAACTCAGGGCGGCCCGGGTTCGATTCCCGTCATGGCAAATGTTTTTTGTAGAAAAATAAAATGAGTCCCAACGTGTGCAACAGAACAGTTCGAAATCTCGTTACATTTGCATCGTCATGAACATGACTTATATCAGGCTAGCTCATTTTTTCTTTGTTCATTTTAAGTGTAGAAACAATATTTCGTTTGTGACCATTTTTTTCTGCCGTTTTGACAACAGGCTCATGACTAAAGAACACACGGCTGTCTGCTGATTGACGCTTGACTGTAGATTTTCGCTTTGTGTCAAAAGAACTTCCTAACGCACACTTTTTCAAAGTAGGTGAATTCATCAGATCTGTTTGAAACATTGCATTTTATCCATGCACGACGACTGCTTAGATACTCGCAGCACAGTTGCCCCATATACATTGCCCATGAGCGCGGAGCTTGTCTTTGTCACTGTAGCAACTTTGCTCCATCAGCGGGAGAAGGCGGTTCGACGCCCCTGTAAGCACATGTTTCTCTAATTCCTTTGTTTCAGGCAAGCCACTGTGACGTCAGACGCCTTTACGCATACAGCTTTGCGATGCTTAGACAGTAATAACATAATTCATGTTTACATTTCTTTAATTTTCGACGCATTGTCGTTATTCGTGACGCATCAATGACCAATTGATTATATGGCAATGCAATGAAAAAAGCGTGTGGAAAACAGTGTTAATGACAGATTTGAGAAGCACATTTCTTCAATGTTGGCCGCATGGCATTCCTGTGCAGGTGACAATGGTAATTTTTCAAAACGACAAGGATATTTAAACACATGATTATTTGTTTGCTGTGCTCTTTCGCCTCTGCTACAGACCTCATCGAAATGACACTTAGATATCTTAGGGTGTACATATCAAGTTTTCCCAAATGGTCTAGCGGATAGGCATCTACCTTGTAACTCAGGGCGGCCCGGGTTCGATTCCCGTCATGGCAAATGTTTTTTGTAGAAAAATAAAATGAGTCCCAACGTGTGCAACAGAACAGTTCGAAATCTCGTTACATTTGCATCGTCATGAACATGACTTATATCAGGCTAGCTCATTTTTTCTTTGTTCATTTTAAGTGTAGAAACAATATTTCGTTTGTGACCATTTTTTTCTGCCGTTTTGACAACAGGCTCATGACTAAAGAACACACGGCTGTCTGCTGATTGACGCTTGACTGTAGATTTTCGCTTTGTGTCAAAAGAACTTCCTAACGCACACTTTTTCAAAGTAGGTGAATTCATCAGATCTGTTTGAAACATTGCATTTTATCCATGCACGACGACTGCTTAGATACTCGCAGCACAGTTGCCCCATATACATTGCCCATGAGCGCGGAGCTTGTCTTTGTCACTGTAGCAACTTTGCTCCATCAGCGGGAGAAGGCGGTTCGACGCCCCTGTAAGCACATGTTTCTCTAATTCCTTTGTTTCAGGCAAGCCACTGTGACGTCAGACGCCTTTACGCATACAGCTTTGCGATGCTTAGACAGTAATAACATAATTCATGTTTACATTTCTTTAATTTTCGACGCATTGTCGTTATTCGTGACGCATCAATGACCAATTGATTATATGGCAATGCAATGAAAAAAGCATGTGGAAAACAGTGTTAATGACAGATTTGAGAAGCACATTTCTTCAATGTTGGCCGCATGGCATTCCTGTGCAGGTGACAATGGTAATTTTTCAAAACGACAAGGATATTTAAACACATGATTATTTGTTTGCTGTGCTCTTTGGCCTCTGCTACAGACCTCATCGAAATGACACTTAGATATCTTAGGGTGTACATATCAAGTTTTCCCAAATGGTCTAGCGGATAGGCATCTACCTTGTAACTCAGGGCGGCCCGGGTTCGATTCCCGTCATGGCAAATGTTTTTTGTAGAAAAATAAAATGAGTCCCAACGTGTGCAACAGAACAGTTCGAAATCTCGTTACATTTGCATCGTCATGAACATGACTTATATCAGGCTAGCTCATTTTTTCTTTGTTCATTTTAAGTGTAGAAACAATATTTCGTTTGTGACCATTTTTTTCTGCCGTTTTGACAACAGGCTCATGACTAAAGAACACACGGCTGTCTGCTGATTGACGCTTGACTGTAGATTTTCGCTTTGTGTCAAAAGAACTTCCTAACGCACACTTTTTCAAAGTAGGTGAATTCATCAGATCTGTTTGAAACATTGCATTTTATCCATGCACGACGACTGCTTAGATACTCGCAGCACAGTTGCCCCATATACATTGCCCATGAGCGCGGAGCTTGTCTTTGTCACTGTAGCAACTTTGCTCCATCAGCGGGAGAAGGCGGTTCGACGCCCCTGTAAGCACATGTTTCTCTAATTCCTTTGTTTCAGGCAAGCCACTGTGACGTCAGACGCCTTTACGCATACAGCTTTGCGATGCTTAGACAGTAATAACATAATTCATGTTTACATTTCTTTAATTTTCGACGCATTGTCGTTATTCGTGACGCATCAATGACCAATTGATTATATGGCAATGCAATGAAAAAAGCATGTGGAAAACAGTGTTAATGACAGATTTGAGAAGCACATTTCTTCAATGTTGGCCGCATGGCATTCCTGTGCAGGTGACAATGGTAATTTTTCAAAACGACAAGGATATTTAAACACATGATTATTTGTTTGCTGTGCTCTTTCGCCTCTGCTACAGACCTCATCGAAATGACACTTAGATATCTTAGGGTGTACATATCAAGTTTTCCCAAATGGTCTAGCGGATAGGCATCTACCTTGTAACTCAGGGCGGCCCGGGTTCGATTCCCGTCATGGCAAATGTTTTTTGTAGAAAAATAAAATGAGTCCCAACGTGTGCAACAGAACAGTTCGAAATCTCGTTACATTTGCATCGTCATGAACATGACTTATATCAGGCTAGCTCATTTTTTCTTTGTTCATTTTAAGTGTAGAAACAATATTTCGTTTGTGACCATTTTTTTCTGCCGTTTTGACAACAGGCTCCTGACTAAAGAACACACGGCTGTCTGCTGATTGACGCTTGACTGTAGATTTTCGCTTTGTGTCAAAAGAACTTCCTAACGCACACTTTTTCAAAGTAGGTGAATTCATCAGATCTGTTTGAAACATTGCATTTTATCCATGCACGACGACTGCTTAGATACTCGCAGCACAGTTGCCCCATATACATTGCCCATGAGCGCGGAGCTTGTCTTTGTCACTGTAGCAACTTTGCTCCATCAGCGGGAGAAGGCGGTTCGACGCCCCTGTAAGCACATGTTTCTCTAATTCCTTTGTTTCAGGCAAGCCACTGTGACGTCAGACGCCTTTACGCATACAGCTTTGCGATGCTTAGACAGTAATAACATAATTCATGTTTACATTTCTTTAATTTTCGACGCATTGTCGTTATTCGTGACGCATCAATGACCAATTGATTATATGGCAATGCAATGAAAAAAGCGTGTGGAAAACAGTGTTAATGACAGATTTGAGAAGCACATTTCTTCAATGTTGGCCGCATGGCATTCCTGTGCAGGTGACAATGGTAATTTTTCAAAACGACAAGGATATTTAAACACATGATTATTTGTTTGCTGTGCTCTATGGCCTCTGCTACAGACCTCATCGAAATGACACTTAGATATCTTAGGGTGTACATATCAAGTCTTCCCAAATGGTCTAGCGGATAGGCATCTATCTTGTAACGCAGGGCGGCACGGGTTCGATTCCCGTCCTGGCAAATGTTTTTTGTAGAAAAATAAAATGAGTCCCAACGTGTGCAACAGAACAGTTCGAAATCTCGTTACATTTGCATCGTCATGAACATGACTTATATCAGGCTAGCTAATTTTTTCTTTGTTCATTTTAAGTGTAGAAACAATATTTCGTTTGTGAACATTTTTTTCTGCCATTTTGACAACAGGCTCATGACGAAAGAACACACGGCTGTCTGCTGATTGACGCTTGACTGTAGATTTTCGCTTTGTGTCAAAAGAACTTCCTAACGCACACTTTTTCAAAGTAGGTGAATTCATCAGATCTGTTTGAAACATTGCATTTTATCCATGCACGACGACTGCTTAGATACTCGCAGCACAGTTGCCCCATATAAATTGCCCATGAGCGCGGAGCTTGTCTTTGTCACTGTAGCAACTTTGCTCCATCAGCGGGAGAAGGCGGTTCGACGCCCCTGTAAGCACATGTTTCTCTAATTCCTTTGTTTCAGGCAAGCCACTGTGACGTCAGACGCCTTTACGCATACAGCTTTGCGATGCTTAGACAGTAATAACATAATTCATGTTTACATTTCTTTAATTTTCGACGCATTGTCGTTATTCGTGACGCATCAATGACCAATTGATTATATGGCAATGCAATGAAAAAAGCGTGTGGAAAACAGTGTTAATGACAGATTTGAGAAGCACATTTCTTCAATGTTGGCCGCATGGCATTCCTGTGCAGGTGACAATGGTAATTTTTCAAAACGACAAGGATATTTAAACACATGATTATTTGTTTGCTGTGCTCTATGGCCTCTGCTACAGACCTCATCGAAATGACACTTAGATATCTTAGGGAATACATATCAAGTTTTCCCAAATGGTCTAGCGGATAGGCATCTACCTTGTAACGCAGGGCGGCCCGGGTTCGATTCCCGTCATGGCAAATATTTTTGTAGAAAAATAAAATGAGTCCCAACGTGTGCAACAGAACAGTTCGAAATCTCGTTACATTTGCATCGTCATGAACATGACTTATATCAGGCTAGCTAATTTTTTCTTTATTCATTTTAAGTGTAGAAACAATATTTCGTTTGTGACCATTTTTTTCTGCCGTTTTGACAACAGGCTCATGACTAAAGAACACACGGCTGTCTGCTGATTGACGCTTGACTGTAGATTTTCGCTTTGTGTCAAAAGAACTTCCTAACGCACACTTTTTCAAAGTAGGTGAATTAATCAGATCTGTTTGAAACATTGCATTTTATCCATGCACGACGACTGCTTAGATACTCGCAGCACAGTTGCCCCATATAAATTGCCCATGAGCGCGGAGCTTGTCTTTGTCACTGTAGCAACTTTGCTCCATCAGCGGGAGAAGGCGGTTCGACGCCCCTGTAAGCACATGTTTCTCTAATTCCTTTGTTTCAGGCAAGCCACTGTGACGTCAGACGCCTTTACGCATACAGCTTTGCGATGCTTAGACAGTAATAACATAATTCATGTTTACATTTCTTTAATTTTCGACGCATTGTCGTTATTCGTGACGCATCAATGACCAATTGATTATATGGCAATGCAATGAAAAAAGCCTGTGGAAAACAGTGTTAATGACAGATTTGAGAAGCACATTTCTTCAATGTTGGCCGCATGGCATTCCTGTGCAGGTGACAATGGTAATTTTTCAAAACGACAAGGATATTTAAACACATGATTATTTGTTTGCTGTGTTCTATGGCCTCTGCTACAGACCTCATCGAAATTACACTTAGATATCTTAGGGTGTACATATCAAGTCTTCCCAAATGGTCTAGCGGATAGGCATCAACCTTGTGACGTAGGGCGGCCCGGGTTCGATTCCCGTCATGGCAAATGTTTTTTGTAGAAAAATAAAATGAGTCCCAACGTGTGCAACAGAACAGTTCGAAATCTCGTTACATTTGCATCGTCATGAACATGACTTATATCAGGCTAGCTCATTTTTTCTTTGTTCATTTTAAGTGTAGAAACAATATTTCGTTTGTGAAAAAAAAATTCTGCCGTTTTGACAACAATCTCATGACTAAAGAACACACGGCTGTCTGCTGATTGACGCTTGACTGTAGATTTTCGCTTTGTGTCAAAAGAACTCCCTAACGCACACTTTTTCAAAGTAGGTGAATTCATCAGATCTGTTTGAAACATTGCATTTTATCCATGCACGACGACTGCTTAGATACTCGCAGCACAGTTGCCCCATATAAATTGCCCATGAGCGCGGAGCTTGTCTTTGTCACTGTAGCAACTTTGCTCCATCAGCGGGAGAAGGCGGTTCGACGCCCCTGTAAACACATGTTTCTCTATTTCCTTTGTTTCAGGCAAGCCACTGTGACGTCAGACGCCTTTACGCATACAGCTTTGCGATGCTTAGACAGTAATAACATAATTCATGTTTACATTTCTTTAATTTTCGACGCATTGTCGTTATTCGTGACGCATCAATGACCAATTGATTATATGGCAATGCAATGAAAAAAGCATGTGGAAAACAGTGTTAATGACAGATTTGAGAAGCACATTTCTTCAATGTTGGCCGCATGGCATTCCTGTGCAGGTGACAATGGTAATTTTTCAAAACGACAAGGATATTTAAACACATGATTATTTGTTTGCTGTGCTCTTTGGCCTCTGCTACAGACCTCATCGAAATGACACTTAGATATCTTAGGGTGTACATATCAAGTTTTCCCAAATGGTCTAGCGGATAGGCATCTACCTTGTAACTCAGGGCGGCCCGGGTTCGATTCCCGTCATGGCAAATGTTTTTTGTAGAAAAATAAAATGAGTCCCAACGTGTGCAACAGAACAGTTCGAAATCTCGTTACATTTGCATCGTCATGAACATGACTTATATCAGGCTAGCTCATTTTTTCTTTGTTCATTTTAAGTGTAGAAACAATATTTCGTTTGTGACCATTTTTTTCTGCCGTTTTGACAACAGGCTCATGACTAAAGAACACACGGCTGTCTGCTGATTGACGCTTGACTGTAGATTTTCGCTTTGTGTCAAAAGAACTTCCTAACGCACACTTTTTCAAAGTAGGTGAATTCATCAGATCTGTTTGAAACATTGCATTTTATCCATGCACGACGACTGCTTAGATACTCGCAGCACAGTTGCCCCATATACATTGCCCATGAGCGCGGAGCTTGTCTTTGTCACTGTAGCAACTTTGCTCCATCAGCGGGAGAAGGCGGTTCGACGCCCCTGTAAGCACATGTTTCTCTAATTCCTTTGTTTCAGGCAAGCCACTGTGACGTCAGACGCCTTTACGCATACAGCTTTGCGATGCTTAGACAGTAATAACATAATTCATGTTTACATTTCTTTAATTTTCGACGCATTGTCGTTATTCGTGACGCATCAATGACCAATTGATTATATGGCAATGCAATGAAAAAAGCGTGTGGAAAACAGTGTTAATGACAGATTTGAGAAGCACATTTCTTCAATGTTGGCCGCATGGCATTCCTGTGCAGGTGACAATGGTAATTTTTCAAAACGACAAGGATATTTAAACACATGATTATTTGTTTGCTGTGCTCTTTCGCCTCTGCTACAGACCTCATCGAAATGACACTTAGATATCTTAGGGTGTACATATCAAGTTTTCCCAAATGGTCTAGCGGATAGGCATCTACCTTGTAACTCAGGGCGGCCCGGGTTCGATTCCCGTCATGGCAAATGTTTTTTGTAGAAAAATAAAATGAGTCCCAACGTGTGCAACAGAACAGTTCGAAATCTCGTTACATTTGCATCGTCATGAACATGACTTATATCAGGCTAGCTCATTTTTTCTTTGTTCATTTTAAGTGTAGAAACAATATTTCGTTTGTGACCATTTTTTTCTGCCGTTTTGACAACAGGCTCATGACTAAAGAACACACGGCTGTCTGCTGATTGACGCTTGACTGTAGATTTTCGCTTTGTGTCAAAAGAACTTCCTAACGCACACTTTTTCAAAGTAGGTGAATTCATCAGATCTGTTTGAAACATTGCATTTTATCCATGCACGACGACTGCTTAGATACTCGCAGCACAG
The DNA here is from genome assembly GCF_951799395.1 of Argentina silus. Lineage (NCBI taxonomy): Eukaryota > Metazoa > Chordata > Actinopteri > Argentiniformes > Argentinidae > Argentina > Argentina silus. The sequence goes on along the minus strand of NW_028152495.1, from coordinate 139,167 downwards.
TTGCCCCATATACATTGCCCATGAGCGCGGAGCTTGTCTTTGTCACTGTAGCAACTTTGCTCCATCAGCGGGAGAAGGCGGTTCGACGCCCCTGTAAGCACATGTTTCTCTAATTCCTTTGTTTCAGGCAAGCCACTGTGACGTCAGACGCCTTTACGCATACAGCTTTGCGATGCTTAGACAGTAATAACATAATTCATGTTTACATTTCTTTAATTTTCGACGCATTGTCGTTATTCGTGACGCATCAATGACCAATTGATTATATGGCAATGCAATGAAAAAAGCATGTGGAAAACAGTGTTAATGACAGATTTGAGAAGCACATTTCTTCAATGTTGGCCGCATGGCATTCCTGTGCAGGTGACAATGGTAATTTTTCAAAACGACAAGGATATTTAAACACATGATTATTTGTTTGCTGTGCTCTTTGGCCTCTGCTACAGACCTCATCGAAATGACACTTAGATATCTTAGGGTGTACATATCAAGTTTTCCCAAATGGTCTAGCGGATAGGCATCTACCTTGTAACTCAGGGCGGCCCGGGTTCGATTCCCGTCATGGCAAATGTTTTTTGTAGAAAAATAAAATGAGTCCCAACGTGTGCAACAGAACAGTTCGAAATCTCGTTACATTTGCATCGTCATGAACATGACTTATATCAGGCTAGCTCATTTTTTCTTTGTTCATTTTAAGTGTAGAAACAATATTTCGTTTGTGACCATTTTTTTCTGCCGTTTTGACAACAGGCTCATGACTAAAGAACACACGGCTGTCTGCTGATTGACGCTTGACTGTAGATTTTCGCTTTGTGTCAAAAGAACTTCCTAACGCACACTTTTTCAAAGTAGGTGAATTCATCAGATCTGTTTGAAACATTGCATTTTATCCATGCACGACGACTGCTTAGATACTCGCAGCACAGTTGCCCCATATACATTGCCCATGAGCGCGGAGCTTGTCTTTGTCACTGTAGCAACTTTGCTCCATCAGCGGGAGAAGGCGGTTCGACGCCCCTGTAAGCACATGTTTCTCTAATTCCTTTGTTTCAGGCAAGCCACTGTGACGTCAGACGCCTTTACGCATACAGCTTTGCGATGCTTAGACAGTAATAACATAATTCATGTTTACATTTCTTTAATTTTCGACGCATTGTCGTTATTCGTGACGCATCAATGACCAATTGATTATATGGCAATGCAATGAAAAAAGCATGTGGAAAACAGTGTTAATGACAGATTTGAGAAGCACATTTCTTCAATGTTGGCCGCATGGCATTCCTGTGCAGGTGACAATGGTAATTTTTCAAAACGACAAGGATATTTAAACACATGATTATTTGTTTGCTGTGCTCTTTCGCCTCTGCTACAAACCTCATCGAAATGACACTTAGATATCTTAGGGTGTACATATCAAGTTTTCCCAAATGGTCTAGCGGATAGGCATCTACCTTGTAACTCAGGGCGGCCCGGGTTCGATTCCCGTCATGGCAAATGTTTTTTGTAGAAAAATAAAATGAGTCCCAACGTGTGCAACAGAACAGTTCGAAATCTCGTTACATTTGCATCGTCATGAACATGACTTATATCAGGCTAGCTCATTTTTTCTTTGTTCATTTTAAGTGTAGAAACAATATTTCGTTTGTGACCATTTTTTTCTGCCGTTTTGACAACAGGCTCATGACTAAAGAACACACGGCTGTCTGCTGATTGACGCTTGACTGTAGATTTTCGCTTTGTGTCAAAAGAACTTCCTAACGCACACTTTTTCAAAGTAGGTGAATTCATCAGATCTGTTTGAAACATTGCATTTTATCCATGCACGACGACTGCTTAGATACTCGCAGCACAGTTGCCCCATATACATTGCCCATGAGCGCGGAGCTTGTCTTTGTCACTGTAGCAACTTTGCTCCATCAGCGGGAGAAGGCGGTTCGACGCCCCTGTAAGCACATGTTTCTCTAATTCCTTTGTTTCAGGCAAGCCACTGTGACGTCAGACGCCTTTACGCATACAGCTTTGCGATGCTTAGACAGTAATAACATAATTCATGTTTACATTTCTTTAATTTTCGACGCATTGTCGTTATTCGTGACGCATCAATGACCAATTGATTATATGGCAATGCAATGAAAAAAGCGTGTGGAAAACAGTGTTAATGACAGATTTGAGAAGCACATTTCTTCAATGTTGGCCGCATGGCATTCCTGTGCAGGTGACAATGGTAATTTTTCAAAACGACAAGGATATTTAAACACATGATTATTTGTTTGCTGTGCTCTATGGCCTCTGCTACAGACCTCATCGAAATGACACTTAGATATCTTAGGGTGTACATATCAAGTCTTCCCAAATGGTCTAGCGGATAGGCATCTATCTTGTAACGCAGGGCGGCACGGGTTCGATTCCCGTCCTGGCAAATGTTTTTTGTAGAAAAATAAAATGAGTCCCAACGTGTGCAACAGAACAGTTCGAAATCTCGTTACATTTGCATCGTCATGAACATGACTTATATCAGGCTAGCTAATTTTTTCTTTGTTCATTTTAAGTGTAGAAACAATATTTCGTTTGTGAACATTTTTTTCTGCCATTTTGACAACAGGCTCATGACGAAAGAACACACGGCTGTCTGCTGATTGACGCTTGACTGTAGATTTTCGCTTTGTGTCAAAAGAACTTCCTAACGCACACTTTTTCAAAGTAGGTGAATTCATCAGATCTGTTTGAAACATTGCATTTTATCCATGCACGACGACTGCTTAGATACTCGCAGCACAGTTGCCCCATATAAATTGCCCATGAGCGCGGAGCTTGTCTTTGTCACTGTAGCAACTTTGCTCCATCAGCGGGAGAAGGCGGTTCGACGCCCCTGTAAGCACATGTTTCTCTAATTCCTTTGTTTCAGGCAAGCCACTGTGACGTCAGACGCCTTTACGCATACAGCTTTGCGATGCTTAGACAGTAATAACATAATTCATGTTTACATTTCTTTAATTTTCGACGCATTGTCGTTATTCGTGACGCATCAATGACCAATTGATTATATGGCAATGCAATGAAAAAAGCGTGTGGAAAACAGTGTTAATGACAGATTTGAGAAGCACATTTCTTCAATGTTGGCCGCATGGCATTCCTGTGCAGGTGACAATGGTAATTTTTCAAAACGACAAGGATATTTAAACACATGATTATTTGTTTGCTGTGCTCTATGGCCTCTGCTACAGACCTCATCGAAATGACACTTAGATATCTTAGGGAATACATATCAAGTTTTCCCAAATGGTCTAGCGGATAGGCATCTACCTTGTAACGCAGGGCGGCCCGGGTTCGATTCCCGTCATGGCAAATATTTTTGTAGAAAAATAAAATGAGTCCCAACGTGTGCAACAGAACAGTTCGAAATCTCGTTACATTTGCATCGTCATGAACATGACTTATATCAGGCTAGCTAATTTTTTCTTTATTCATTTTAAGTGTAGAAACAATATTTCGTTTGTGACCATTTTTTTCTGCCGTTTTGACAACAGGCTCATGACTAAAGAACACACGGCTGTCTGCTGATTGACGCTTGACTGTAGATTTTCGCTTTGTGTCAAAAGAACTTCCTAACGCACACTTTTTCAAAGTAGGTGAATTAATCAGATCTGTTTGAAACATTGCATTTTATCCATGCACGACGACTGCTTAGATACTCGCAGCACAGTTGCCCCATATAAATTGCCCATGAGCGCGGAGCTTGTCTTTGTCACTGTAGCAACTTTGCTCCATCAGCGGGAGAAGGCGGTTCGACGCCCCTGTAAGCACATGTTTCTCTAATTCCTTTGTTTCAGGCAAGCCACTGTGACGTCAGACGCCTTTACGCATACAGCTTTGCGATGCTTAGACAGTAATAACATAATTCATGTTTACATTTCTTTAATTTTCGACGCATTGTCGTTATTCGTGACGCATCAATGACCAATTGATTATATGGCAATGCAATGAAAAAAGCCTGTGGAAAACAGTGTTAATGACAGATTTGAGAAGCACATTTCTTCAATGTTGGCCGCATGGCATTCCTGTGCAGGTGACAATGGTAATTTTTCAAAACGACAAGGATATTTAAACACATGTTTATTTGTTTGCTGTGTTCTATGGCCTCTGCTACAGACCTCATCGAAATTACACTTAGATATCTTAGGGTGTACATATCAAGTCTTCCCAAATGGTCTAGCGGATAGGCATCAACCTTGTGACGCAGGGCGGCCCGGGTTCGATTCCCGTCATGGCAAATGTTTTTTGTAGAAAAATAAAATGAGTCCCAACGTGTGCAACAGAACAGTTCGAAATCTCGTTACATTTGCATCGTCATGAACATGACTTATATCAGGCTAGCTCATTTTTTCTTTGTTCATTTTAAGTGTAGAAACAATATTTCGTTTGTGAAAAAAAAATTCTGCCGTTTTGACAACAATCTCATGACTAAAGAACACACGGCTGTCTGCTGATTGACGCTTGACTGTAGATTTTCGCTTTGTGTCAAAAGAACTCCCTAACGCACACTTTTTCAAAGTAGGTGAATTCATCAGATCTGTTTGAAACATTGCATTTTATCCATGCACGACGACTGCTTAGATACTCGCAGCACAGTTGCCCCATATAAATTGCCCATGAGCGCGGAGCTTGTCTTTGTCACTGTAGCAACTTTGCTCCATCAGCGGGAGAAGGCGGTTCGACGCCCCTGTAAACACATGTTTCTCTATTTCCTTTGTTTCAGGCAAGCCACTGTGACGTCAGACGCCTTTACGCATACAGCTTTGCGATGCTTAGACAGTAATAACATAATTCATGTTTACATTTCTTTAATTTTCGACGCATTGTCGTTATTCGTGACGCATCAATGACCAATTGATTATATGGCAATGCAATGAAAAAAGCATGTGGAAAACAGTGTTAATGACAGATTTGAGAAGCACATTTCTTCAATGTTGGCCGCATGGCATTCCTGTGCAGGTGACAATGGTAATTTTTCAAAACGACAAGGATATTTAAACACATGATTATTTGTTTGCTGTGCTCTTTGGCCTCTGCTACAGACCTCATCGAAATGACACTTAGATATCTTAGGGTGTACATATCAAGTTTTCCCAAATGGTCTAGCGGATAGGCATCTACCTTGTAACTCAGGGCGGCCCGGGTTCGATTCCCGTCATGGCAAATGTTTTTTGTAGAAAAATAAAATGAGTCCCAACGTGTGCAACAGAACAGTTCGAAATCTCGTTACATTTGCATCGTCATGAACATGACTTATATCAGGCTAGCTCATTTTTTCTTTGTTCATTTTAAGTGTAGAAACAATATTTCGTTTGTGACCATTTTTTTCTGCCGTTTTGACAACAGGCTCATGACTAAAGAACACACGGCTGTCTGCTGATTGACGCTTGACTGTAGATTTTCGCTTTGTGTCAAAAGAACTTCCTAACGCACACTTTTTCAAAGTAGGTGAATTCATCAGATCTGTTTGAAACATTGCATTTTATCCATGCACGACGACTGCTTAGATACTCGCAGCACAGTTGCCCCATATACATTGCCCATGAGCGCGGAGCTTGTCTTTGTCACTGTAGCAACTTTGCTCCATCAGCGGGAGAAGGCGGTTCGACGCCCCTGTAAGCACATGTTTCTCTAATTCCTTTGTTTCAGGCAAGCCACTGTGACGTCAGACGCCTTTACGCATACAGCTTTGCGATGCTTAGACAGTAATAACATAATTCATGTTTACATTTCTTTAATTTTCGACGCATTGTCGTTATTCGTGACGCATCAATGACCAATTGATTATATGGCAATGCAATGAAAAAAGCGTGTGGAAAACAGTGTTAATGACAGATTTGAGAAGCACATTTCTTCAATGTTGGCCGCATGGCATTCCTGTGCAGGTGACAATGGTAATTTTTCAAAACGACAAGGATATTTAAACACATGATTATTTGTTTGCTGTGCTCTTTCGCCTCTGCTACAGACCTCATCGAAATGACACTTAGATATCTTAGGGTGTACATATCAAGTTTTCCCAAATGGTCTAGCGGATAGGCATCTACCTTGTAACTCAGGGCGGCCCGGGTTCGATTCCCGTCATGGCAAATGTTTTTTGTAGAAAAATAAAATGAGTCCCAACGTGTGCAACAGAACAGTTCGAAATCTCGTTACATTTGCATCGTCATGAACATGACTTATATCAGGCTAGCTCATTTTTTCTTTGTTCATTTTAAGTGTAGAAACAATATTTCGTTTGTGACCATTTTTTTCTGCCGTTTTGACAACAGGCTCATGACTAAAGAACACACGGCTGTCTGCTGATTGACGCTTGACTGTAGATTTTCGCTTTGTGTCAAAAGAACTTCCTAACGCACACTTTTTCAAAGTAGGTGAATTCATCAGATCTGTTTGAAACATTGCATTTTATCCATGCACGACGACTGCTTAGATACTCGCAGCACAGTTGCCCCATATACATTGCCCATGAGCGCGGAGCTTGTCTTTGTCACTGTAGCAACTTTGCTCCATCAGCGGGAGAAGGCGGTTCGACGCCCCTGTAAGCACATGTTTCTCTAATTCCTTTGTTTCAGGCAAGCCACTGTGACGTCAGACGCCTTTACGCATACAGCTTTGCGATGCTTAGACAGTAATAACATAATTCATGTTTACATTTCTTTAATTTTCGACGCATTGTCGTTATTCGTGACGCATCAATGACCAATTGATTATATGGCAATGCAATGAAAAAAGCATGTGGAAAACAGTGTTAATGACAGATTTGAGAAGCACATTTCTTCAATGTTGGCCGCATGGCATTCCTGTGCAGGTGACAATGGTAATTTTTCAAAACGACAAGGATATTTAAACACATGATTATTTGTTTGCTGTGCTCTTTGGCCTCTGCTACAGACCTCATCGAAATGACACTTAGATATCTTAGGGTGTACATATCAAGTTTTCCCAAATGGTCTAGCGGATAGGCATCTACCTTGTAACTCAGGGCGGCCCGGGTTCGATTCCCGTCATGGCAAATGTTTTTTGTAGAAAAATAAAATGAGTCCCAACGTGTGCAACAGAACAGTTCGAAATCTCGTTACATTTGCATCGTCATGAACATGACTTATATCAGGCTAGCTCATTTTTTCTTTGTTCATTTTAAGTGTAGAAACAATATTTCGTTTGTGACCATTTTTTTCTGCCGTTTTGACAACAGGCTCATGACTAAAGAACACACGGCTGTCTGCTGATTGACGCTTGACTGTAGATTTTCGCTTTGTGTCAAAAGAACTTCCTAACGCACACTTTTTCAAAGTAGGTGAATTCATCAGATCTGTTTGAAACATTGCATTTTATCCATGCACGACGACTGCTTAGATACTCGCAGCACAGTTGCCCCATATACATTGCCCATGAGCGCGGAGCTTGTCTTTGTCACTGTAGCAACTTTGCTCCATCAGCGGGAGAAGGCGGTTCGACGCCCCTGTAAGCACATGTTTCTCTAATTCCTTTGTTTCAGGCAAGCCACTGTGACGTCAGACGCCTTTACGCATACAGCTTTGCGATGCTTAGACAGTAATAACATAATTCATGTTTACATTTCTTTAATTTTCGACGCATTGTCGTTATTCGTGACGCATCAATGACCAATTGATTATATGGCAATGCAATGAAAAAAGCATGTGGAAAACAGTGTTAATGACAGATTTGAGAAGCACATTTCTTCAATGTTGGCCGCATGGCATTCCTGTGCAGGTGACAATGGTAATTTTTCAAAACGACAAGGATATTTAAACACATGATTATTTGTTTGCTGTGCTCTTTCGCCTCTGCTACAGACCTCATCGAAATGACACTTAGATATCTTAGGGTGTACATATCAAGTTTTCCCAAATGGTCTAGCGGATAGGCATCTACCTTGTAACTCAGGGCGGCCCGGGTTCGATTCCCGTCATGGCAAATGTTTTTTGTAGAAAAATAAAATGAGTCCCAACGTGTGCAACAGAACAGTTCGAAATCTCGTTACATTTGCATCGTCATGAACATGACTTATATCAGGCTAGCTCATTTTTTCTTTGTTCATTTTAAGTGTAGAAACAATATTTCGTTTGTGACCATTTTTTTCTGCCGTTTTGACAACAGGCTCATGACTAAAGAACACACGGCTGTCTGCTGATTGACGCTTGACTGTAGATTTTCGCTTTGTGTCAAAAGAACTTCCTAACGCACACTTTTTCAAAGTAGGTGAATTCATCAGATCTGTTTGAAACATTGCATTTTATCCATGCACGACGACTGCTTAGATACTCGCAGCACAGTTGCCCCATATACATTGCCCATGAGCGCGGAGCTTGTCTTTGTCACTGTAGCAACTTTGCTCCATCAGCGGGAGAAGGCGGTTCGACGCCCCTGTAAGCACATGTTTCTCTAATTCCTTTGTTTCAGGCAAGCCACTGTGACGTCAGACGCCTTTACGCATACAGCTTTGCGATGCTTAGACAGTAATAACATAATTCATGTTTACATTTCTTTAATTTTCGACGCATTGTCGTTATTCGTGACGCATCAATGACCAATTGATTATATGGCAATGCAATGAAAAAAGCGTGTGGAAAACAGTGTTAATGACAGATTTGAGAAGCACATTTCTTCAATGTTGGCCGCATGGCATTCCTGTGCAGGTGACAATGGTAATTTTTCAAAACGACAAGGATATTTAAACACATGATTATTTGTTTGCTGTGCTCTATGGCCTCTGCTACAGACCTCATCGAAATGACACTTAGATATCTTAGGGTGTACATATCAAGTCTTCCCAAATGGTCTAGCGGATAGGCATCTATCTTGTAACGCAGGGCGGCACGGGTTCGATTCCCGTCCTGGCAAATGTTTTTTGTAGAAAAATAAAATGAGTCCCAACGTGTGCAACAGAACAGTTCGAAATCTCGTTACATTTGCATCGTCATGAACATGACTTATATCAGGCTAGCTAATTTTTTCTTTGTTCATTTTAAGTGTAGAAACAATATTTCGTTTGTGAACATTTTTTTCTGCCATTTTGACAACAGGCTCATGACGAAAGAACACACGGCTGTCTGCTGATTGACGCTTGACTGTAGATTTTCGCTTTGTGTCAAAAGAACTTCCTAACGCACACTTTTTCAAAGTAGGTGAATTCATCAGATCTGTTTGAAACATTGCATTTTATCCATGCACGACGACTGCTTAGATACTCGCAGCACAGTTGCCCCATATAAATTGCCCATGAGCGCGGAGCTTGTCTTTGTCACTGTAGCAACTTTGCTCCATCAGCGGGAGAAGGCGGTTCGACGCCCCTGTAAGCACATGTTTCTCTAATTCCTTTGTTTCAGGCAAGCCACTGTGACGTCAGACGCCTTTACGCATACAGCTTTGCGATGCTTAGACAGTAATAACATAATTCATGTTTACATTTCTTTAATTTTCGACGCATTGTCGTTATTCGTGACGCATCAATGACCAATTGATTATATGGCAATGCAATGAAAAAAGCGTGTGGAAAACAGTGTTAATGACAGATTTGAGAAGCACATTTCTTCAATGTTGGCCGCATGGCATTCCTGTGCAGGTGACAATGGTAATTTTTCAAAACGACAAGGATATTTAAACACATGATTATTTGTTTGCTGTGCTCTATGGCCTCTGCTACAGACCTCATCGAAATGACACTTAGATATCTTAGGGAATACATATCAAGTTTTCCCAAATGGTCTAGCGGATAGGCATCTACCTTGTAACGCAGGGCGGCCCGGGTTCGATTCCCGTCATGGCAAATATTTTTGTAGAAAAATAAAATGAGTCCCAACGTGTGCAACAGAACAGTTCGAAATCTCGTTACATTTGCATCGTCATGAACATGACTTATATCAGGCTAGCTAATTTTTTCTTTATTCATTTTAAGTGTAGAAACAATATTTCGTTTGTGACCATTTTTTTCTGCCGTTTTGACAACAGGCTCATGACTAAAGAACACACGGCTGTCTGCTGATTGACGCTTGACTGTAGATTTTCGCTTTGTGTCAAAAGAACTTCCTAACGCACACTTTTTCAAAGTAGGTGAATTCATCAGATCTGTTTGAAACATTGCATTTTATCCATGCACGACGACTGCTTAGATACTCGCAGCACAGTTGCCCCATATACATTGCCCATGAGCGCGGAGCTTGTCTTTGTCACTGTAGCAACTTTGCTCCATCAGCGGGAGAAGGCGGTTCGACGCCCCTGTAAGCACATGTTTCTCTAATTCCTTTGTTTCAGGCAAGCCACTGTGACGTCAGACGCCTTTACGCATACAGCTTTGCGATGCTTAGACAGTAATAACATAATTCATGTTTACATTTCTTTAATTTTCGACGCATTGTCGTTATTCGTGACGCATCAATGACCAATTGATTATATGGCAATGCAATGAAAAAAGCATGTGGAAAACAGTGTTAATGACAGATTTGAGAAGCACATTTCTTCAATGTTGGCCGCATGGCATTCCTGTGCAGGTGACAATGGTAATTTTTCAAAACGACAAGGATATTTAAACACATGATTATTTGTTTGCTGTGCTCTTTCGCCTCTGCTACAGACCTCATCGAAATGACACTTAGATATCTTAGGGTGTACATATCAAGTTTTCCCAAATGGTCTAGCGGATAGGCATCTACCTTGTAACTCAGGGCGGCCCGGGTTCGATTCCCGTCATGGCAAATGTTTTTTGTAGAAAAATAAAATGAGTCCCAACGTGTGCAACAGAACAGTTCGAAATCTCGTTACATTTGCATCGTCATGAACATGACTTATATCAGGCTAGCTCATTTTTTCTTTGTTCATTTTAAGTGTAGAAACAATATTTCGTTTGTGACCATTTTTTTCTGCCGTTTTGACAACAGGCTCATGACTAAAGAACACACGGCTGTCTGCTGATTGACGCTTGACTGTAGATTTTCGCTTTGTGTCAAAAGAACTTCCTAACGCACACTTTTTCAAAGTAGGTGAATTCATCAGATCTGTTTGAAACATTGCATTTTATCCATGCACGACGACTGCTTAGATACTCGCAGCACAGTTGCCCCATATACATTGCCCATGAGCGCGGAGCTTGTCTTTGTCACTGTAGCAACTTTGCTCCATCAGCGGGAGAAGGCGGTTCGACGCCCCTGTAAGCACATGTTTCTCTAATTCCTTTGTTTCAGGCAAGCCACTGTGACGTCAGACGCCTTTACGCATACAGCTTTGCGATGCTTAGACAGTAATAACATAATTCATGTTTACATTTCTTTAATTTTCGACGCATTGTCGTTATTCGTGACGCATCAATGACCAATTGATTATATGGCAATGCAATGAAAAAAGCGTGTGGAAAACAGTGTTAATGACAGATTTGAGAAGCACATTTCTTCAATGTTGGCCGCATGGCATTCCTGTGCAGGTGACAATGGTAATTTTTCAAAACGACAAGGATATTTAAACACATGATTATTTGTTTGCTGTGCTCTATGGCCTCTGCTACAGACCTCATCGAAATGACACTTAGATATCTTAGGGTGTACATATCAAGTCTTCCCAAATGGTCTAGCGGATAGGCATCTATCTTGTAACGCAGGGCGGCACGGGTTCGATTCCCGTCCTGGCAAATGTTTTTTGTAGAAAAATAAAATGAGTCCCAACGTGTGCAACAGAACAGTTCGAAATCTCGTTACATTTGCATCGTCATGAACATGACTTATATCAGGCTAGCTAATTTTTTCTTTGTTCATTTTAAGTGTAGAAACAATATTTCGTTTGTGAACATTTTTTTCTGCCATTTTGACAACAGGCTCATGACGAAAGAACACACGGCTGTCTGCTGATTGACGCTTGACTGTAGATTTTCGCTTTGTGTCAAAAGAACTTCCTAACGCACACTTTTTCAAAGTAGGTGAATTCATCAGATCTGTTTGAAACATTGCATTTTATCCATGCACGACGACTGCTTAGATACTCGCAGCACAGTTGCCCCATATAAATTGCCCATGAGCGCGGAGCTTGTCTTTGTCACTGTAGCAACTTTGCTCCATCAGCGGGAGAAGGCGGTTCGACGCCCCTGTAAGCACATGTTTCTCTAATTCCTTTGTTTCAGGCAAGCCACTGTGACGTCAGACGCCTTTACGCATACAGCTTTGCGATGCTTAGACAGTAATAACATAATTCATGTTTACATTTCTTTAATTTTCGACGCATTGTCGTTATTCGTGACGCATCAATGACCAATTGATTATATGGCAATGCAATGAAAAAAGCGTGTGGAAAACAGTGTTAATGACAGATTTGAGAAGCACATTTCTTCAATGTTGGCCGCATGGCATTCCTGTGCAGGTGACAATGGTAATTTTTCAAAACGACAAGGATATTTAAACACATGATTATTTGTTTGCTGTGCTCTATGGCCTCTGCTACAGACCTCATCGAAATGACACTTAGATATCTTAGGGAATACATATCAAGTTTTCCCAAATGGTCTAGCGGATAGGCATCTACCTTGTAACGCAGGGCGGCCCGGGTTCGATTCCCGTCATGGCAAATATTTTTGTAGAAAAATAAAATGAGTCCCAACGTGTGCAACAGAACAGTTCGAAATCTCGTTACATTTGCATCGTCATGAACATGACTTATATCAGGCTAGCTAATTTTTTCTTTATTCATTTTAAGTGTAGAAACAATATTTCGTTTGTGACCATTTTTTTCTGCCGTTTTGACAACAGGCTCATGACTAAAGAACACACGGCTGTCTGCTGATTGACGCTTGACTGTAGATTTTCGCTTTGTGTCAAAAGAACTTCCTAACGCACACTTTTTCAAAGTAGGTGAATTAATCAGATCTGTTTGAAACATTGCATTTTATCCATGCACGACGACTGCTTAGATACTCGCAGCACAGTTGCCCCATATAAATTGCCCATGAGCGCGGAGCTTGTCTTTGTCACTGTAGCAACTTTGCTCCATCAGCGGGAGAAGGCGGTTCGACGCCCCTGTAAGCACATGTTTCTCTAATTCCTTTGTTTCAGGCAAGCCACTGTGACGTCAGACGCCTTTACGCATACAGCTTTGCGATGCTTAGACAGTAATAACATAATTCATGTTTACATTTCTTTAATTTTCGACGCATTGTCGTTATTCATGACGCATCAATGACCAATTGATTATATGGCAATGCAATGAAAAAAGCCTGTGGAAAACAGTGTTAATGACAGATTTGAGAAGCACATTTCTTCAATGTTGGCCGCATGGCATTCCTGTGCAGGTGACAATGGTAATTTTTCAAAACGACAAGGATATTTAAACACATGATTATTTGTTTGCTGTGTTCTATGGCCTCTGCTACAGACCTCATCGAAATTACACTTAGATATCTTAGGGTGTACATATCAAGTCTTCCCAAATGGTCTAGCGGATAGGCATCAACCTTGTGACGCAGGGCGGCCCGGGTTCGATTCCCGTCATGGCAAATGTTTTTTGTAGAAAAATAAAATGAGTCCCAACGTGTGCAACAGAACAGTTCGAAATCTCGTTACATTTGCATCGTCATGAACATGACTTATATCAGGCTAGCTCATTTTTTCTTTGTTCATTTTAAGTGTAGAAACAATATTTCGTTTGTGAAAAAAAAATTCTGCCGTTTTGACAACAATCTCATGACTAAAGAACACACGGCTGTCTGCTGATTGACGCTTGACTGTAGATTTTCGCTTTGTGTCAAAAGAACTCCCTAACGCACACTTTTTCAAAGTAGGTGAATTCATCAGATCTGTTTGAAACATTGCATTTTATCCATGCACGACGACTGCTTAGATACTCGCAGCACAGTTGCCCCATATAAATTGCCCATGAGCGCGGAGCTTGTCTTTGTCACTGTAGCAACTTTGCTCCATCAGCGGGAGAAGGCGGTTCGACGCCCCTGTAAACACATGTTTCTCTATTTCCTTTGTTTCAGGCAAGCCACTGTGACGTCAGACGCCTTTACGCATACAGCTTTGCGATGCTTAGACAGTAATAACATAATTCATGTTTACATTTCTTTAATTTTCGACGCATTGTCGTTATTCGTGACGCATCAATGACCAATTGATTATATGGCAATGCAATGAAAAAAGCGTGTGGAAAACAGTGTTAATGACAGATTTGAGAAGCACATTTCTTCAATGTTGGCCGCATGGCATTCCTGTGCAGGTGACAATGGTAATTTTTAAAAACGACAAGGATATTTAAACACATGATTATTTGTTTGCTGTGCTCTATGGCCTCTGCTACAGACCTCATCGAAATGACACTTAGATATCTTAGGGTGTACATATCAAGTCTTCCCAAATGGTCTAGCGGATAGGAATCTGCCTTGTCATGCAGGGCGGCCCGGGTTCGATTCCCGTCATGGCAAATGATTTTTGTAGAAAAATAAAATGAGTCCCAACGTGTGCAACAGAACAGTTCGAAATCTCGTTACATTTGCATCGTCATGAACATGACTTATATCAGGCTAGCTCATTTTTTCTTTGTTCATTTTAAGTGTAGAAACAATATTTCGTTTGTGAACATTTTTTTCTGCCGTTTTGACAACAGGCTCATGACGAAAGAACACACGGCTGTCTGCTGATTGACGCTTGACTGTAGATTTTCGCTTTGTGTCAAAAGAACTTCCTAACGCACACTTTTTCAAAGTAGGTGAAATCATCAGATCTGTTTGAAACATTGCATTTTATCCATGCACGACGACTGCTTAGATACTCGCAGCACAGTTGCCCCATATAAATTGCCCATGAGCGCGGAGCTTGTCTTTGTCACTGTAGCAACTTTGCTCCATCAGCGGGAGAAGGCGGTTCGACGCCCCTGTAAGCACATGTTTCTCTAATTCCTTTGTTTCAGGCAAGCCACTGTGACGTCAGACGCCTTTACGCATACAGCTTTGCGATGCTTAGACAGTAATAACATAATTCATGTTTACATTTCTTAAATTTTCGACGCATTGTCTATTCGTGACGCATCAATGACCAATTGATTATATGGCAATGCAATGAAAAAAGCGTGTGGAAAACAGTGTTAATGACAGATTTGAGAAGCACATTTCTTCAATGTTGGCCGCATGGCATTCCTGTGCAGGTGACAATGGTAATTTTTCAAAACGACAAGGATATTTAAACACATGATTATTTGTTTGCTGTGCTCTATGGCCTCTGCTACAGACCTCATCGAAATGACACTTAGATATCTTAGGGTGTACATATCAAGTCTTCCCAAATGGTCTAGCGGATAGGAGTCTGCCTTGTCATGCAGGGCGGCCCGGGTTCGATTCCCGTCATGGCAAATGATTTTTGTAGAAAAATAAAATGAGTCCCAACGTGTGCAACAGAACAGTTCGAAATCTCGTTACATTTGCATCGTCATGAACATGACTTATATCAGGCTAGCTCATTTTTTCTTTGTTCATTTTAAGTGTAGAAACAATATTTCGTTTGTGAACATTTTTTTCTGCCGTTTTGACAACAGGCTCATGACGAAAGAACACACGGCTGTCTGCTGATTGACGCTTGACTGTAGATTTTCGCTTTGTGTCAAAAGAACTTCCTAACGCACACTTTTTCAAAGTAGGTGAAATCATCAGATCTGTTTGAAACATTGCATTTTATCCATGCACGACGACTGCTTAGATACTCGCAGCACAGTTGCCCCATATAAATTGCCCATGAGCGCGGAGCTTGTCTTTGTCACTGTAGCAACTTTGCTCCATCAGCGGGAGAAGGCGGTTCGACGCCCCTGTAAGCACATGTTTCTCTAATTCCTTTGTTTCAGGCAAGCCACTGTGACGTCAGACGCCTTTACGCATACAGCTTTGCGATGCTTAGACAGTAATAACATAATTCATGTTTACATTTCTTAAATTTTCGACGCATTGTCTATTCGTGACGCATCAATGACCAATTGATTATATGGCAATGCAATGAAAAAAGCGTGTGGAAAACAGTGTTAATGACAGATTTGAGAAGCACATTTCTTCAATGTTGGCCGCATGGCATTCCTGTGCAGGTGACAATGGTAATTTTTCAAAACGACAAGGATATTTAAACACATGATTATTTGTTTGCTGTGCTCTATGGCCTCTGCTACAGACCTCATCGAAATGACACTTAGATATCTTAGGGTGTACATATCAAGTCTTCCCAAATGGTCTAGCGGATAGGAATCTGCCTTGTCATGCAGGGCGGCCCGGGTTCGATTCCCGTCATGGCAAATGATTTTTGTAGAAAAATAAAATGAGTCCCAACGTGTGCAACAGAACAGTTCGAAATCTCGTTACATTTGCATCGTCATGAACATGACTTATATCAGGCTAGCTCATTTTTTCTTTGTTCATTTTTAGTGTAGAAACAATATTTCGTTTGTGAACATTTTTTTCTGCCGTTTTGACAACAGGCTCATGACTAAAGAACACACGGCTGTCTGCTGATTGACGCTTGACTGTAGATTTTCGCTTTGTGTCAAAAGAACTTCCTAACGCACACTTTTTCAAAGTAGGTGAATTCATCAGATCTGTTTGAAACATTGCATTTTATCCATGCACGACGACTGCTTAGATACTCGCAGCACAGTTGACCCATATACATTGCCCATGAGCGCGGAGCTTGTCTTTGTCACTGTAGCAACTTTGCTCCATCAGCGGGAGAAGGCGCTTCGACGCCCCTGTAAGCACATGTTTCTCTGATTCCTTTGTTTCAGGCAAGCCACTGTGACGTCAGACGCCTTTACGCATACAGCTTTGCGATGCTTAGACAGTAATAACATAATTCATGTTTACATTTCTTTAATTTTCGACGCATTGTCGTTATTCGTGACGCATCAATGACCAATTGATTATATGGCAATGCAATGAAAAAAGCGTGTGGAAAACAGTGTTAATGACAGATTTGAGAAGCACATTTCTTCAATGTTGGCCGCATGGCATTCCTGTGCAGGTGACAATGGTAATTTTTCAAAACGACAAGGATATTTCAACACATGATTATTTGTTTGCTGTGTTCTATGGCCTCTGCTACAGACCTCATCGAAATGACACTTAGATATCTTAGGGTGTACATATCAAGTCTTCCCAAATGGTCTAGCGGATAGGCATCTACCTTGTAACGCAGGGCGGCCCGGGTTCGATTCCCGTCATGGCAAATGTTTTTTGTAGAAAAATAAAATGAGTCCCAACGTGTGCAACAGAACAGTTCGAAATCTCGTTACATTTGCATCGTCATGAACATGACTTATATCAGGCTAGCTCATTTTTTCTTTGTTCATTTTTAGTGTAGAAACAATATTTCGTTTGTGAACATTTTTTTCTGACGTTTTGACAACAGGCTCATGACTAAAGAACACACGGCTGTCTGCTGATTGACGCTTGACTGTAGATTTTCGCTTTGTGTCAAAAGAACTTCCTAACGCACACTTTTTCAAAGTAGGTGAATTCATCAGATCTGTTTGAAACATTGCATTTTATCCATGCACGACGACTGCTTAGATACTCGCAGCACAGTTGACCCATATACATTGCCCATGAGCGCGGAGCTTGTCTTTGTCACTGTAGCAACTTTGCTCCATCAGCGGGAGAAGGCGCTTCGACGCCCCTATAAGCACATGTTTCTCTGATTCCTTTGTTTCAGGCAAGCCACTGTGACGTCAGACGCCTTTACGCATACAGCTTTGCGATGCTTAGACAGTAATAACATAATTCATGTTTACATTTCTTTAATTTTCGACGCATTGTCGTTATTCGTGACGCATCAATGACCAATTGATTATATGGCAATGCAATGAAAAAAGCGTGTGGAAAACAGTGTTAATGACAGATTTGAGAAGCACATTTCTTCAATGTTGGCCGCATGGCATTCCTGTGCAGGTGACAATGGTAATTTTTCAAAACGACAAGGATATTTAAACACATGATTATTTGTTTGCTGTGCTCTATGGCTTCTGCTACAGACCTCATCGAAATGACACTTAGATATCTTAGGGTGTACATATCAAGTCTTCCCAAATGGTCTAGCGGATAGGAATCTGCCTTGTCATGCAGGGCGGCCCGGGTTCGATTCCCGTCATGGCAAATGATTTTTGTAGAAAAATAAAATGAGTCCCAACGTGTGCAACAGAACAGTTCGAAATCTCGTTACATTTGCATCGTCATGAACATGACTTATATCAGGCTAGCTCATTTTTTCTTTGTTCATTTTTAGTGTAGAAACAATATTTCGTTTGTGAAAATTTTTTTCTGACGTTTTGACAACAGGCTCATGACTAAAGAACACACGGCTGTCTGCTGATTGACGCTTGACTGTAGATTTTCGCTTTGTGTCAAAAGAACTTCCTAACGCACACTTTTTCAAAGTAGGTGAATTCATCAGATCTGTTTGAAACATTGCATTTTATCCATGCACGACGACTGCTTAGATACTCGCAGCACAGTTGACCCATATACATTGCCCATGAGCGCGGAGCTTGTCTTTGTCACTGTAGCAACTTTGCTCCATCAGCGGGAGAAGGCGCTTCGACGCCCCTGTAAGCACATGTTTCTCTGATTCCTTTGTTTCAGGCAAGCCACTGTGACGTCAGACGCCTTTACGCATACAGCTTTGCGATGCTTAGACTGTAATAACATAATTCATGTTTACATTTCTTTAATTTTCGACGCATTGTCGTTATTCGTGACGCATCAATGACCAATTGATTATATGGAAATGCAATGAAAAAAGCGTGTGGAAAACAGTGTTAATGACAGATTTGAGAAGCACATTTCTTCAATGTTGGCCGCATGGCATTCCTGTGCAGGTGACAATGGTAATTTTTCAAAACGACAAGGATATTTCAACACATGATTATTTGTTTGCTGTGTTCTATGGCCTCTGCTACAGACCTCATCGAAATGACACTTAGATATCTTAGGGTGTACATATCAAGTCTTCCCAAATGGTCTAGCGGATAGGCATCTACCTTGTAACGCAGGGCGGAACGGGTTCGATTCCCGTCATGACAAATGTTTTTTGTAGAAAAATAAAATGAGTCCCAACGTGTGCAACAGAACAGTTCGAAATCTCGTTACATTTGCATCGTCATGAACATGACTTATATCAGGCTAGCTCATTTTTTCTTTGTTCATTTTTAGTGTAGAAACAATATTTCGTTTGTGAACATTTTTTTCTGCCGTTTTGACAACAGGCTCATGACTAAAGAACACACGGCTGTCTGCTGATTGACGCTTGACTGTAGATTTTCGCTTTGTGTCAAAAGAACTTCCTAACGCACACTTTTTCAAAGTAGGTGAATTCATCAGATCTGTTTGAAACATTGCATTTTATCCATGCACGACGACTGCTTAGATACTCGCAGCACAGTTGCCCCATATACATTGCCCATGAGCGCGGAGCTTGTCTTTGTCACTGTAGCAACTTTGCTCCATCAGCGGGAGAAGGCGCTTCGACGCCCCTGTAAGCACATGTTTCTCTGATTCCTTTGTTTCAGGCAAGCCACTGTGACGTCAGACGCCTTTACGCATACAGCTTTGCGATGCTTAGACAGTAATAACATAATTCATGTTTACATTTCTTTAATTTTCGACGCATTGTCGTTATTCGTGACGCATCAATGACCAATTGATTATATGGCAATGCAATGAAAAAAGCGTGTGGAAAACAGTGTTAATGACAGATTTGAGAAGCACATTTCTTCAATGTTGGCCGCATGGCATTCCTGTGCAGGTGACAATGGTAATTTTTCAAAACGACAAGGATATTTAAACACATGATTATTTGTTTGCTGTGCTCTATGGCCTCTGCTACAGACCTCATCGAAATGACACTTAGATATCTTAGGGTGTACATATCAAGTCTTCCCAAATGGTCTAGCGGATAGGCATCTACCTTGTAACGCAGGGCGGCCCGGGTTCGATTCCCGTCATGGCAAATGTTTTTTGTAGAAAAATAAAATGAGTCCCAACGTGTGCAACAGAACAGTTCGAAATCTCGTTACATTTGCATCGTCATGAACATGACTTATATCAGGCTAGCTCATTTTTTCTTTGTTCATTTTAAGTGTAGAAACAATATTTCGTTTGTGAACATTTTTTTCTGCCGTTTTGACAACAGGCTCATGACTAAAGAACACACGGCTGTCTGCTGATTGACGCTTGACTGTAGATTTTCGCTTTGTGTCAAAAGAACTCCCTAACGCACACTTTTTCAAAGTAGGTGAATTCATCAGATCTGTTTGAAACATTGCATTTTATCCATGCACGACGACTACTTAGATACTCGCAGCACAGTTACCTCATATAAATTGCCCATGAGCGCGGAGCTTGTCTTTGTCACTGTAGCAACTTTGCTCCATCAGCGGGAGAAGGCGGTTCGACGCCCCTGTAAGCACATGTTTCTCTAATTCCTTTGTTTCAGGCAAGCCACTGTGACGTCAGACGCCTTTACGCATACAGCTTTGCGATGCTTAGACAGTAATAACATAACTCATGTTTACATTTCTTTAATTTTCGACGCATTGTCGTTATTCGTGACGCATCAATGACCAATTGATTATATGGCAATGCAATGAAAAAAGCGTGTGGAAAACAGTGTTAATGACAGATTTGAGAAGCACATTTCTTCAATGTTGGCCGCATGGCATTCCTGTGCAGGTGACAATGGTAATTTTTCAAAACGACAAGGATATTTAAACACATGATTATTTGTTTGCTGTGCTCTATGGCCTCTGCTACAGACCTCATCGAAATGACACTTAGATATCTTAGGGTGTACATATCAAGTCTTCCCAAATGGTCTAGCGGATAGGCATCTACCTTGTAACGCAGGGCGGCCCGGGTTCGATTCCCGTCATGGCAAATGTTTTTTGTAGAAAAATAAAATGAGTCCCAACGTGTGCAACAGAACAGTTCGAAATCTCGTTACATTTGCATCGTCATGAACATGACTTATATCAGGCTAGCTCATTTTTTCTTTGTTCATTTTAAGTGTAGAAACAATATTTCGTTTGTGAACATTTTTTTCTGCCGTTTTGACAACAGGCTCATGACTAAAGAACACACGGCTGTCTGCTGATTGACGCTTGACTGTAGATTTTCGCTTTGTGTCAAAAGAACTCCCTAACGCACACTTTTTCAAAGTAGGTGAATTCATCAGATCTGTTTGAAACATTGCATTTTATCCATGCACGACGACTACTTAGATACTCGCAGCACAGTTGCCTCATATAAATTGCCCATGAGCGCGGAGCTTGTCTTTGTCACTGTAGCAACTTTGCTCCATCAGCGGGAGAAGGCGGTTCGACGCCCCTGTAAGCACATGTTTCTCTAATTCCTTTGTTTCAGGCAAGCCACTGTGACGTCAGACGCCTTTACGCATACAGCTTTGCGATGCTTAGACAGTAATAACATAACTCATGTTTACATTTCTTTAATTTTCGACGCATTGTCGTTATTCGTGACGCATCAATGACCAATTGATTATATGGCAATGCAATGAAAAAAGCGTGTGGAAAACAGTGTTAATGACAGATTTGAGAAGCACATTTCTTCAATGTTGGCCGCATGGCATTCCTGTGCAGGTGACAATGGTAATTTTTCAAAACGACAAGGATATTTAAACACATGATTATTTGTTTGCTGTGCTCTATGGCCTCTGCTACAGACCTCATCGAAATGACACTTAGATATCTTAGGGTGTACATATCAAGTCTTCCCAAATGGTCTAGCGGATAGGCATCTACCTTGTAACGCAGGGCGGCCCGGGTTCGATTCCCGTCATGGCAAATGTTTTTTGTAGAAAAATAAAATGAGTCCCAACGTGTGCAACAGAACAGTTCGAAATCTCGTTACATTTGCATCGTCATGAACATGACTTATATCAGGCTAGCTCATTTTTTCTTTGTTCATTTTAAGTGTAGAAACAATATTTCGTTTGTGAACATTTTTTTCTGCCGTTTTGACAACAGGCTCATGACTAAAGAACACACGGCTGTCTGCTGATTGACGCTTGACTGTAGATTTTCGCTTTGTGTCAAAAGAACTCCCTAACGCACACTTTTTCAAAGTAGGTGAATTCATCAGATCTGTTTGAAACATTGCATTTTATCCATGCACGACGACTACTTAGATACTCGCAGCACAGTTGCCTCATATAAATTGCCCATGAGCGCGGAGCTTGTCTTTGTCACTGTAGCAACTTTGCTCCATCAGCGGGAGAAGGCGGTTCGACGCCCCTGTAAGCACATGTTTCTCTAATTCCTTTGTTTCAGGCAAGCCACTGTGACGTCAGACGCCTTTACGCATACAGCTTTGCGATGCTTAGACAGTAATAACATAATTCATGTTTACATTTCTTTAATTTTCGACGCATTGTCGTTATTCGTGACGCATCAATGACCAATTGATTATATGGCAATGCAATGAAAAAAGCGTGTGGAAAACAGTGTTAATGACAGATTTGAGAAGCACATTTCTTCAATGTTGGCCGCATGGCATTCCTGTGCAGGTGACAATGGTAATTTTTCAAAACGACAAGGATATTTAAACACATGATTATTTGTTTGCTGTGCTCTATGGCCTCTGCTACAGACCTCATCGAAATGACACTTAGATATCTTAGGGTGTACATATCAAGTTTTCCCAAATGGTCTAGCGGATAGGCATCTACCTTGTAACGCAGGGCGGCCCGGGTTCGATTCCCGTCATGGCAAATGTTTTTTGTAGAAAAATAAAATGAGTCCCAACGTGTGCAACAGAACAGTTCGAAATCTCGTTACATTTGCATCGTCATGAACATGACTTATATCAGGCTAGCTCATTTTTTCTTTGTTCATTTTAAGTGTAGAAACAATATTTCGTTTGTGACCATTTTTTTCTGCCGTTTTGACAACAGGCTCATGACTAAAGAACACACGGCTGTCTGCTGATTGACGCTTGACTGTAGATTTTCGCTTTGTGTCAAAAGAACTTCCTAACGCACACTTTTTCAAAGTAGGTGAATTCATCAGATCTGTTTGAAACATTGCATTTTATCAATGCACGACGACTGCTTAGATACTCGCAGCACAGTTGCCCCATATACATTGCCCATGAGCGCGGAGCATGTCTTTGTCACTGTAGCAACTTTGCTCCATCAGCGGGAGAAGGCGGTTCGACGCCCCTGTAAGCACATGTTTCTCTAATTCCTTTGTTTCAGGCAAGCCACTGTGACGTCAGACGCCTTTACGCATACAGCTTTGCGATGCTTAGACAGTAATAACATAATTCATGTTTACATTTCTTTAATTTTCGACGCATTGTCGTTATTCGTGACGCATCAATGACCAATTGATTATATGGCAATGCAATGAAAAAAGCGTGTGGAAAACAGTGTTAATGACAGATTTGAGAAGCACATTTCTTCAATGTTGGCCGCATGGCATTCCTGTGCAGGTGACAATGGTAATTTTTCAAAACGACAAGGATATTTAAACACATGATTATTTGTTTGCTGTGCTCTATGGCCTCTGCTACAGACCTCATCGAAATGACACTTAGATATCTTAGGGTGTACATATCAAGTCTTCCCAAATGGTCTAGCGGATAGGCATCTACCTTGTAACGCAGGGCGGCCCGGGTTCGATTCCCGTCATGGCAAATGTTTTTTGTAGAAAAATAAAATGAGTCCCAACGTGTGCAACAGAACAGTTCGAAATCTCGTTACATTTGCATCGTCATGAACATGACTTATATCAGGCTAGCTCATTTTTTCTTTGTTCATTTTAAGTGTAGAAACAATATTTCGTTTGTGAACATTTTTTTCTGCCGTTTTGACAACAGGCTCATGACTAAAGAACACACGGCTGTCTGCTGATTGACGCTTGACTGTAGATTTTCGCTTTGTGTCAAAAGAACTCCCTAACGCACACTTTTTCAAAGTAGGTGAATTCATCAGATCTGTTTGAAACATTGCATTTTATCCATGCACGACGACTACTTAGATACTCGCAGCACAGTTGCCTCATATAAATTGCCCATGAGCGCGGAGCTTGTCTTTGTCACTGTAGCAACTTTGCTCCATCAGCGGGAGAAGGCGGTTCGACGCCCCTGTAAGCACATGTTTCTCTAATTCCTTTGTTTCAGGCAAGCCACTGTGACGTCAGACGCCTTTACGCATACAGCTTTGCGATGCTTAGACAGTTATAACATAACTCATGTTTACATTTCTTTAATTTTCGACGCATTGTCGTTATTCGTGACGCATCAATGACCAATTGATTATATGGCAATGCAATGAAAAAAGCGTGTGGAAAACAGTGTTAATGACAGATTTGAGAAGCACATTTCTTCAATGTTGGCCGCATGGCATTCCTGTGCAGGTGACAATGGTAATTTTTCAAAACGACAAGGATATTTAAACACATGATTATTTGTTTGCTGTTTTCTATGGCCTCTGCTACAGACCTCATCGAAATGACACTTAGATATCTTAGGGTGTACATATCAAGTCTTCCCAAATGGTCTAGCGGATAGGCATCTATCTTGTAACGCAGGGCGGCCCGGGTTCGATTCCCGTCATGGCAAATGTTTTTTGTAGAAAAATAAAATGAGTCCCAACGTGTGCAACAGAACAGTTCGAAATCTCGTTACATTTGCATCGTCATGAACATGACTTATATCAGGCTAGCTCATTTTTTCTTTGTTCATTTTAAGTGTAGAAACAATATTTCGTTTGTGAACATTTTTTTCTGCCGTTTTGACAACAGGCTCATGACGAAAGAACACACGGCTGTCTGCTGATTGACGCTTGACTGTAGATTTTCGCTTTGTGTCAAAAGAACTTCCTAACGCACACTTTTTCAAAGTAGGTGAATTCATCAGATCTGTTTGAAACATTGCATTTTATCCATGCACGACGACTGCTTAGATACTCGCAGCACAGTTGCCCCATATACATTGCCCATGAGCGCGGAGCTTGTCTTTGTCACTGTAGCAACTTTGCTCCATCAGCGGGAGAAGGCGGTTCGACGCCCCTGTAAGCACATGTTTCTCTAATTCCTTTGTTTCAGGCAAGCCACTGTGACGTCAGACGCCTTTACGCATACAGCTTTGCGATGCTTAGACAGTAATAACATAATTCATGTTTACATTTCTTTAATTTTCGACGCATTGTCGTTATTCGTGACGCATCAATGACCAATTGATTATATGGCAATGCAATGAAAAAAGCGTGTGGAAAACAGTGTTAATGACAGATTTGAGAAGCACATTTCTTCAATGTTGGCCGCATGGCATTCCTGTGCAGGTGACAATGGTAATTTTTCAAAACGACAAGGATATTTAAACACATGATTATTTGTTTGCTGTGTTCTATGGCCTCTGCTACAGACCTCATCGAAATGACACTTAGATATCTTAGGGTGTACATATCAAGTTTTCCCAAATGGTCTAGCGGATAGGCATCTACCTTGTAACGCAGGGCGGCCCGGGTTCGATTCCCGTCATGGCAAATGTTTTTTGTAGAAAAATAAAATGAGTCCCAACGTGTGCAACAGAACAGTTCGAAATCTCGTTACATTTGCATCGTCATGAACATGACTTATATCAGGCTAGCTCATTTTTTCTTTGTTCATTTTAAGTGTAGAAACAATATTTTGTTTGTGAACATTTTTTTCTGCCGTTTTGACAACAGGCTCATGACTAAAGAACACACGGCTGTCTGCTGATTGACGCTTGACTGTAGATTTTCGCTTTGTGTCAAAAGAACTTCCTAACGCACACTTTTTCAAAGTAGGTGAATTCATCAGATCTGTTTGAAACATTGCATTTTATCCATGCACGACGACTGCTTAGATACTCGCAGCACAGTTGCCCCATATAAATTGCCCATGAGCGCGGAGCTTGTCTTTGTCACTGTAGCAACTTTGCTCCATCAGCGGGAGAAGGCGGTTCGACGCCCCTGTAAGCACATGTTTCTCTAATTCCTTTGTTTCAGGCAAGCCACTGTGACGTCAGACGCCTTTACGCATACAGCTTTGCGATGCTTAGACAGTAATAACATAATTCATGTTTACATTTCTTTAATTTTCGACGCATTGTCGTTATTCGTGACGCATCAATGACCAATTGATTATATGGCAATGCAATGAAAAAAGCGTGTGGAAAACAGTGTTAATGACAGATTTGAGAAGCACATTTCTTCAATGTTGGCCGCATGGCATTCCTGTGCAGGTGACAATGGTAATTTTTCAAAACGACAAGGATATTTAAACACATGATTATTTGTTTGCTGTGCTCTATGGCCTCTGCTACAGACCTCATCGAAATGACACTTAGATATCTTAGGGTGTACATATCAAGTTTTCCCAAATGGTCTAGGGGATAGGCATCTACCTTGTAACGCAGGGAGGCCCGGGTTCGATTCCCGTCATGGCAAATGTTTTTTGTAGAAAAATAAAATGAGTCCCAACGTGTGCAACAGAACAGTTCGAAATCTCGTTACATTTGCATCGTCATGAACATGACTTATATCAGGCTAGCTCATTTTTTCTTTGTTCATTTTAAGTGTAGAAACAATATTTCGTTTGTGACCATTTTTTTCTGCCGTTTTGACAACAGGCTCATGACTAAAGAACACAGGCTGTCTGCTGATTGACGCTTGACTGTAGATTTTCGCTTTGTGTCAAAAGAACTTCCTAACGCACACTTTTTCAAAGTAGGTGAATTCATCAGATCTGTTTGAAACATTGCATTTTATCCATGCACGACGACTGCTTAGATACTCGCAGCACAGTTGCCCCATATACATTGCCCATGAGCGCGGAGCTTGTCTTTGTCACTGTAGCAACTTTGCTCCATCAGCGGGAGAAGGCGGTTCGACGCCCCTGTAAGCACATGTTTCTCTAATTCCTTTGTTTCAGGCAAGCCACTGTGACGTCAGACGCCTTTACGCATACAGCTTTGCGATGCTTAGACAGTAATAACATAATTCATGTTTACATTTCTTTAATTTTCGACGCATTGTCGTTATTCGTGACGCATCAATGACCAATTGATTATATGGCAATGCAATGAAAAAAGCGTGTGGAAAACAGTGTTAATGACAGATTTGAGAAGCACATTTCTTCAATGTTGGCCGCATGGCATTCCTGTGCAGGTGACAATGGTAATTTTTCAAAACGACAAGGATATTTAAACACATGATTATTTGTTTGCTGTGCTCTATGGCCTCTGCTACAGACCTCATCGAAATGACACTTAGATATCTTAGGGTGTACATATCAAGTTTTCCCAAATGGTCTAGGGGATAGGCATCTACCTTGTAACGCAGGGCGGCCCGGGTTCGATTCCCGTCATGGCAAATGTTTTTTGTAGAAAAATAAAATGAGTCCCAACGTGTGCAACAGAACAGTTCGAAATCTCGTTACATTTGCATCGTCATGAACATGACTTATATCAGGCTAGCTCATTTTTTCTTTGTTCATTTTAAGTGTAGAAACAATATTTCGTTTGTGACCATTTTTTTCTGCCGTTTTGACAACAGGCTCATGACTAAAGAACACAGGCTGTCTGCTGATTGACGCTTGACTGTAGATTTTCGCTTTGTGTCAAAAGAACTTCCTAACGCACACTTTTTCAAAGTAGGTGAATTCATCAGATCTGTTTGAAACATTGCATTTTATCCATGCACGACGACTGCTTAGATACTCGCAGCACAGTTGCCCCATATACATTGCCCATGAGCGCGGAGCTTGTCTTTGTCACTGTAGCAACTTTGCTCCATCAGCGGGAGAAGGCGGTTCGACGCCCCTGTAAGCACATGTTTCTCTAATTCCTTTGTTTCAGGCAAGCCACTGTGACGTCAGACGCCTTTACGCATACAGCTTTGCGATGCTTAGACTGTAATAACATAATTCATGTTTACATTTCTTTAATTTTCGACGCATTGTCGTTATTCGTGACGCATCAATGACCAATTGATTATATGGCAATGCAATGAAAAAAGCGTGTGGAAAACAGTGTTAATGACAGATTTGAGAAGCACATTTCTTCAATGTTGGCCGCATGGCATTCCTGTGCAGGTGACAATGGTAATTTTTCAAAACGACAAGGATATTTAAACACATGATTATTTGTTTGCTGTGCTCTATGGCCTCTGCTACAGACCTCATCGAAATGACACTTAGATATCTTAGGGTGTACATATCAAGTTTTCCCAAATGGTCTAGGGGATAGGCATCTACCTTGTAACGCAGGGCGGCCCGGGTTCGATTCCCGTCATAGCAAATGTTTTTTGTAGAAAAATAAAATGAGTCCCAACGTGTGCAACAGAACAGTTCGAAATCTCGTTACATTTGCATCGTCATGAACATGACTTATATCAGGCTAGCTCATTTTTTCTTTGTTCATTTTAAGTGTAGAAACAATATTTCGTTTGTGACCATTTTTTTCTGCCGTTTTGACAACAGGCTCATGACTAAAGAACACAGGCTGTCTGCTGATTGACGCTTGACTGTAGATTTTCGCTTTGTGTCAAAAGAACTTCCTAACGCACACTTTTTCAAAGTAGGTGAATTCATCAGATCTGTTTGAAACATTGCATTTTATCCATGCACGACGACTGCTTAGATACTCGCAGCACAGTTGCCCCATATACCTTGCCCATGAGCGCGGAGCTTGTCTTTGTCACTGTAGCAACTTTGCTCCATCAGCGGGAGAAGGCGGTTCGACGCCCCTGTAAGCACATGTTTCTCTAATTCCTTTGTTTCAGGCAAGCCACTGTGACGTCAGACGCCTTTACGCATACAGCTTTGCGATGCTTAGACAGTAATAACATAATTCATGTTTACATTTCTTTAATTTTCGACGCATTGTCGTTATTCGTGACGCATCAATGACCAATTGATTATATGGCAATGCAATGAAAAAAGCGTGTGGAAAACAGTGTTAATGACAGATTTGAGAAGCACATTTCTTCAATGTTGGCCGCATGGCATTCCTGTGCAGGTGACAATGGTAATTTTTCAAAACGACAAGGATATTTAAACACATGATTATTTGTTTGCTGTGCTCTATGGCCTCTGCTACAGACCTCATCGAAATGACACTTAGATATCTTAGGGTGTACATATCAAGTCTTCCCAAATGGTCTAGCGGATAGGCATCTACCTTGTAACGCAGGGCGGCCCGGGTTCGATTCCCGTCATGGCAAATGTTTTTTGTAGAAAAATAAAATGAGTCCCAACGTGTGCAACAGAACAGTTCGAAATCTCGTTACATTTGCATCGTCATGAACATGACTTATATCAGGCTAGCTCATTTTTTCTTTGTTCATTTTAAGTGTAGAAACAATATTTTGTTTGTGAACATTTTTTTCTGCCGTTTTGACAACAGGCTCATGACTAAAGAACACACGGCTGTCTGCTGATTGACGCTTGACTGTAGATTTTCGCTTTGTGTCAAAAGAACTTCCTAACGCACACTTTTTCAAAGTAGGTGAATTCATCAGATCTGTTTGAAACATTGCATTTTATCCATGCACGACGACTGCTTAGATACTCGCAGCACAGTTGCCCCATATAAATTGCCCATGAGCGCGGAGCTTGTCTTTGTCACTGTAGCAACTTTGCTCCATCAGCGGGAGAAGGGGGTTCGACGCCCCTGTAAGCACATGTTTCTCTAATTCCTTTGTTTCAGGCAAGCCACTGTGACGTCAGACGCCTTTACGCATACAGCTTTGCGATGCTTAGACAGTAATAACATAATTCATGTTTACATTTCTTTAATTTTCGACGCATTGTCGTTATTCGTGACGCATCAATGACCAATTGATTATATGGCAATGCAATGAAAAAAGCGTGTGGAAAACAGTGTTAATGACAGATTTGAGAAGCACATTTCTTCAATGTTGGCCGCATGGCATTCCTGTGCAGGTGACAATGGTAATTTTTCAAAACGACAAGGATATTTAAACACATGATTATTTGTTTGCTGTGTTCTATGGCCTCTGCTACAGACCTCATCGAAATGACACTTAGATATCTTAGGGTGTACATATCAAGTTTTCCCAAATGGTCTAGCGGATAGGCATCTACCTTGTAACGCAGGGCGGCCCGGGTTCGATTCCCGTCATGGCAAATGTTTTTTGTAGAAAAATAAAATGAGTCCCAACGTGTGCAACAGAACAGTTCGAAATCTCGTTACATTTGCATCGTCATGAACATGACTTATATCAGGCTAGCTCATTTTTTCTTTGTTCATTTTAAGTGTAGAAACAATATTTCGTTTGTGACCATTTTTTTCTGCCGTTTTGACAACAGGCTCATGACTAAAGAACACAGGCTGTCTGCTGATTGACGCTTGACTGTAGATTTTCGCTTTGTGTCAAAAGAACTTCCTAACGCACACTTTTTCAAAGTAGGTGAATTCATCAGATCTGTTTGAAACATTGCATTTTATCCATGCACGACGACTGCTTAGATACTCGCAGCACAGTTGCCCCATATACATTGTCCATGAGCGCGGAGCTTGTCTTTGTCACTGTAGCAACTTTGCTCCATCAGCGGGAGAAGGCGGTTCGACGCCCCTGTAAGCACATGTTTCTCTAATTCCTTTGTTTCAGGCAAGCCACTGTGACGTCAGACGCCTTTACGCATACAGCTTTGCGATGCTTAGACAGTAATAACATAATTCATGTTTACATTTCTTTAATTTTCGACGCATTGTCGTTATTCGTGACGCATCAATGACCAATTGATTATATGGCACTGCAATGAAAAAAGCGTGTGGAAAACAGTGTTAATGACAGATTTGAGAAGCACATTTCTTCAATGTTGGCCGCATGGCATTCCTGTGCAGGTGACAATGGTAATTTTTCAAAACGACAAGGATATTTAAACACATGATTATTTGTTTGCTGTGCTCTATGGCCTCTGCTACAGACCTCATCGAAATGACACTTAGATATCTTAGGGTGTACATATCAAGTCTTCCCAAATGGTCTAGCGGATAGGCATCTACCTTGTAACGCAGGGCGGCCCGGGTTCGATTCCCGTCATGGCAAATGTTTTTTGTAGAAAAATAAAATGAGTCCCAACGTGTGCAACAGAACAGTTCGAAATCTCGTTACATTTGCATCGTCATGAACATGACTTATATCAGGCTAGCTGATTTTTTCTTTGTTCATTTTAAGTGTAGAAACAATATTTTGTTTGTGAACATTTTTTTCTGCCGTTTTGACAACAGGCTCATGACTAAAGAACACACGGCTGTCTGCTGATTGACACTTGACTGTAGATTTTCGCTTTGTGTCAAAAGAACTTCCTAACGCACACTTTTTCAAAGTAGGTGAATTCATCAGATCTGTTTGAAACATTGCATTTTATCCATGCACGACGACTGCTTAGATACTCGCAGCACAGTTGCCCCATATAAATTGCCCATGAGCGCGGAGCTTGTCTTTGTCACTGTAGCAACTTTGCTCCATCAGCGGGAGAAGGCGGTTCGACGCCCCTGTAAGCACATGTTTCTCTAATTCCTTTGTTTCAGGCAAGCCACTGTGACGTCAGACGCCTTTACGCATACAGCTTTGCGATGCTTAGACAGTAATAACATAATTCATGTTTACATTTCTTTAATTTTCGACGCATTGTCGTTATTCGTGACGCATCAATGACCAATTGATTATATGGCAATGCAATGAAAAAAGCGTGTGGAAAACAGTGTTAATGACAGATTTGAGAAGCACATTTCTTCAATGTTGGCCGCATGGCATTCCTGTGCAGGTGACAATGGTAATTTTTCAAAACGACAAGGATATTTAAACACATGATTATTTGTTTGCTGTGCTCTATGGCCTCTGCTACAGACCTCATCGAAATGACACTTAGATATCTTAGGGTGTACATATCAAGTCTTCCCAAATGGTCTAGCGGATAGGCATCTACCTTGTAACGCAGGGCGGCCCGGGTTCGATTCCCGTCATGGCAAATGTTTTTTGTAGAAAAATAAAATGAGTCCCAACGTGTGCAACAGAACAGTTCGAAATCTCGTTACATTTGCATCGTCATGAACATGACTTATATCAGGCTAGCTCATTTTTTCTTTGTTCATTTTAAGTGTAGAAACAATATTTCGTTTGTGACCATTTTTTTCTGCCGTTTTGACAACAGGCTCATGACTAAAGAACACACGGCTGTCTGCTGATTGACGCTTGACTGTAGATTTTCGCTTTGTGTCAAAAGAACTTCCTAACGCACACTTTTTCAAAGTAGGTGAATTCATCAGATCTGTTTGAAACATTGCATTTTATCCATGCACGACGACTGCTTAGATACTCGCAGCACAGTTGCCCCATATAAATTGCCCATGAGCGCGGAGCTTGTCTTTGTCACTGTAGCAACTTTGCTCCATCAGCGGGAGAAGGCGGTTCGACGCCCCTGTAAGCACATGTTTCTCTAATTCCTTTGTTTCAGGCAAGCCACTGTGACGTCAGATGCCTTTACGCACACAGCTTTGCGATGCTTAGACAGTAATAACATAATTCATGTTTACATTTCTTTAATTTTCGACGCATTGTCGTTATTCGTGACGCATCAATGACCAATTGATTATATGGCAATGCAATGAAAAAAGCGTGTGGAAAACAGTGTTAATGACAGATTTGAGAAGCACATTTCTTCAATGTTGGCCGCATGGCATTCCTGTGCAGGTGACAATGGTAATTTTTCAAAACGACAAGGATATTTAAACACATGATTATTTGTTTGCTGTGTTTTATGGCCTCTGCTACAGACCTCATCGAAATGACACTTAGATATCTTAGGGTGTACATATCAAGTCTTCCCAAATGGTCTAGCGGATAGGCATCTACCTTGTAACGCAGGGCGGCCCGGGTTCGATTCCCGTCATGGCAAATGTTTTTTGTAGAAAAATAAAATGAGTCCCAACGTGTGCAACAGAACAGTTCGAAATCTCGTTACATTTGCATCGTCATGAACATGACTTATATCAGGCTAGCTAATTTTTTCTTTGTTCATTTTAAGTGTAGAAACAATATTTCGTTTGTGAACATTTTTTTCTGCCGTTTTGACAACAGGCTCATGACTAAAGAACACACGGCTGTCTGCTGATTGACGCTTGACTGTAGATTTTCGCTTTGTGTCAAAAGAACTTCCTAACGCACACTTTTTCAAAGTAGGTGAATTCATCAGATCTGTTTGAAACATTGCATTTTATCCATGCACGACGACTACTTAGATACTCGCAGCACAGTTGCCTCATATAAATTGCCCATGAGCGCGGAGCTTGTCTTTGTCACTGCAGCAACTTTGCTCCATCAGCGGGAGAAGGTGGTTCGACGCCACTGTAAGCACATGTTTCTCTAATTCCTTTGTTTCAGGCAAGCCACTGTGACGTCAGACGCCTTTACGCATACAGCTTTGCGATGCTTAGACAGTAATAACATAATTCATGTTTACATTTCTTTAATTTTCGACGCATTGTCGTTATTCGTGACGCATCAATGACCAATTGATTATATGGCAATGCAATGAAAAAAGCGTGTGGAAAACAGTGTTAATGACATATTTGAGAAGCACATTTCTTCAATGTTGGCCGCATGTCATTCCTGTGCAGGTGACAATGGTAATTTTTCAAAACGACAAGGATATTTAAACACATGATTATTTGTTTGCTGTGCTCTATGGCCTCTGCTACAGACCTCATCGAAATGACACTTAGATATCTTAGGGTGTACATATCAAGTCTTCCCAAGTGGTCTAGCGGATAGGAATCTGCCTTGTCACGCAGGGCGGCCTGGGTTTGATTCCCGTCATGGCAAATGATTTTTGTAGAAAAATAAAATGAGTCCCAACGTGTGCAACAGAACAGTTCGAAATCTCGTTACATTTGCATCGTCATGAACATGACTTATATCAGGCTAGCTCATTTTTTCTTTGTTCATTTTAAGTGTAGAAACAATATTTCGTTTGTGACCATTTTTTTCTGCCGTTTTGACAACAGGCTCATTACTAAAGAACACACGGCTGTCTGCTGATTGACGCTTGACTGTAGATTTTCGCTTTGTGTCAAAAGAACTTCCTAACGCACACTTTTTCAAAGTAGGTGAATTCATCAGATCTGTTTGAAACATTGCATTTTATCCATGCACGACGACTGCTTAGATACTCGCAGCACAGTGGCCCCATATAAATTGCCCATGAGCGCGGAGCTTGTCTTTGTCACTGTAGCAACTTTGCTCCATCAGCGGGAGAAGGCGCTTCGACGCCCCTGTAAGCACATGTTTCTCTGATTCCTTTGTTTCAGGCAAGCCACTGTGACGTCAGACGCCTTTACGCATACAGCTTTGCGATGCTTAGACAGTAATAACATAATTCATGTTTACATTTCTTTAATTTTCGACGCATTGTCGTTATTCGTGACGCATCAATGACCAATTGATTATATGGCAATGCAATGAAAAAAGCGTGTGGAAAACAGTGTTAATGACAGATTTGAGAAGCACATTTCTTCAATGTTGGCCGCATGGCATTCCTGTGCAGGTGACAATGGTAATTTTTCAAAACGACAAGGATATTTCAACACATGATTATTTGTTTGCTGTGCTCTATGGCCTCTGCTACAGACCTCATCGAAATGACACTTAGATATCTTAGTGTGTACATATCAAGTCTTCCCAAATGGTCTAGCGGATAGGCATCTACCTTGTAACGCAGGGCGGCCCGGGTTTGATTCCCGTCATGGCAAATGTTTTTTGTAGAAAAATAAAATGAGTCCCAACGTGTGCAACAGAACAGTTCGAAATCTCGTTACATTTGCATCGTCATGAACATGACTTATATCAGGCTAGCTAATTTTTTCTTTGTTCATTTTAAGTGTAGAAACAATATTTCGTTTGTGAACATTTTTTTCTGCCGTTTTGACAACAGGCTCATTACTAAAGAACACACGGCTGTCTGCTGATTGACGCTTGACTGTAGATTTTCGCTTTGTGTCAAAAGAACTCCCTAACGCACACTTTTTCAAAGTAGGTGAATTCATCAGATCTGTTTGAAACATTGCATTTTATCCATGCACGACGACTACTTAGATACTCGCAGCACAGTTGCCTCATATAAATTACCCATGAGCGCGGAGCTTGTCTTTGTCACTGTAGCAACTTTGCTCCATCAGCGGGAGAAGGCGGTTCGACGCCCCTGTAAGCACATGTTTCTCTAATTCCTTTGTTTCAGGCAAGCCACTGTGACGTCAGACGCCTTTACGCATACAGCTTTGCGATGCTTAGACAGTAATAACATAATTCATGTTTACATTTCTTTAATTTTCGACGCATTGTCGTTATTCGTGACGCATCAATGACCAATTGATTATATGGCAATGCAATGAAAAAAGCGTGTGGAAAACAGTGTTAATGACAGATTTGAGAAGCACATTTCTTCAATGTTGGCCGCATGGCATTCCTGTGCAGGTGACAATGGTAATTTTTCAAAACGACAAGGATATTTAAACACATGATTATTTGTTTGCTGTGCTCTATGGCCTCTGCTACAGACCTCATCGAAATGACACTTAGATATCTTAGGGTATACATATCAAGTTTTCCCAAATGGTCTAGCGGATAGGCATCTACCTTGTAACCCATGGCGGCCCGGGTTCGATTCCCGTCATGGCAAATGTTTTTTGTAGAAAAATAAAATGAGTCCCAACGTGTGCAACAGAACAGTTCGAAATCTCGTTACATTTGCATCGTCATGAACATGACTTATATCAGGCTAGCTCATTTTTTCTTTGTTCATTTTAAGTGTAGAAACAATATTTCGTTTGTGAACATTTTTTTCTGCCGTTTTGACAACAGGCTCATGACTAAAGAACACACGGCTTTCTGCTGATTGACGCTTGACTGTAGATTTTCGCTTTGTGTCAAAAGAACTTCCTAACGCACACTTTTTCAAAGTAGGTGAATTCATCAGATCTGTTTGAAACATTGCATTTTATACATGCAAGACGACTGCTTAGATACTCCCAGCACAGTTGCCCCATATACATTGCCCATGAGCGCGGAGCTTGTCTTTGTCACTGTAGCAACTTTGCTCCATCAGCGGGAGAAGGCGCTTCGACGCCCCTGTAAGCACATGTTTCTCTGATTCCTTTATTTCAGGCAAGCCACTGTGACGTCAGACGCCTTTACGCATACAGCTTTGCGATGCTTAGACAGTAATAACATAATTCATGTTTACATATCTTTAATTTTCGACGCATTGTCGTTATTCGTGACGCATCAATGACCAATTGATTATATGGCAATGCAATGAAAAAAGCGTGTGGAAAACAGTGTTAATGACAGATTTGAGAAGCACATTTCTTCAATGTTGGCCGCATGGCATTCCTGTGCAGGTGACAATGGTAATTTTTCAAAACGACAAGGATATTTAAACACATGATTATTTGTTTGCTGTGCTCTATGGCCTCTGCTACAGACCTCATCGAAATGACACTTAGATATCTTAGGGTGTACATATCAAGTCTTCCCAAATGGTCTAGCGGATAGGAATCTGCCTTGTCACGCAGGGCGGCCCGGGTTCGATTCCCGTCATGGCAAATGTTTTTTGTAGAAAAATAAAATGAGTCCCAACGTGTGCAACAGAACAGTTCGAAATCTCGTTACATTTGCATCGTCATGAACATGACTTATATCAGGCTAGCTAATTTTTTCTTTGTTCATTTTAAGTGTAGAAACAATATTTTGTTTGTGACCATTTTTTTCTGCCGTTTTGACAACAGGCTCATGACTAAAGAACACACGGCTGTCTGCTGATTGACGCTTGACTGTAGATTTTCGCTTTGTGTCAAAAGAACTTCCTAACGCACACTTTTTCAAAGTAGGTGAATTCATCAGATCTGTTTGAAACATTGCATTTTATCCATGCACGACGACTGCTTAGATACTCGCAGCACAGTTGCCCCATATACATTGCCCATGAGCGCGGAGCTTGTCTTTGTCACTGTAGCAACTTTGCTCCATCAGCGGGAGAAGGCGGTTCGACGCCCCTGTAAGCACATGTTTCTCTAATTCCTTTGTTTCAGGCAAGCCACTGTGACGTCAGACGCCTTTACGCATACAGCTTTGCGATGCTTAGACAGTAATAACATAATTCATGTTTACATTTCTTTAATTTTCGACGCATTGTCGTTATTCGTGACGCATCAATGACCAATTGATTATATGGCAATGCAATGAAAAAAGCGTGTGGAAAACAGTGTTAATGACAGATTTGAGAAGCACATTTCTTCAATGTTGGCCGCATGGCATTCCTGTGCAGGTGACAATGGTAATTTTTCAAAACGACAAGGATATTTAAACACATGATTATTTGTTTGCTGTGTTCTATGGCCTCTGCTACAGACCTCATCGAAATGACACTTAGATATCTTAGGGTGTACATATCAAGTCTTCCCAAATGGTCTAGCGGATAGGCATCTACCTTGTAACGCAGGGCGGCCCGGGTTCGATTCCCGTCATGGCAAATGTTTTTTGTAGAAAAATAAAATGAGTCCCAACGTGTGCAACAGAACAGTTCGAAATCTCGTTACATTTGCATCGTCATGAACATGACTTATATCAGGCTAGCTCATTTTTTCTTTGTTCATTTTAAGTGTAGAAACAATATTTTGTTTGTGAACATTTTTTTCTGCCGTTTTGACAACAGGCTCATGACTAAAGAACACACGGCTGTCTGCTGATTGACGCTTGACTGTAGATTTTACGCTTTGTGTCAAAAGAACTTCCTAACGCACACTTTTTCAAAGTAGGTGAATTCATCAGATCTGTTTGAAACATTGCATTTTATCCATGCACGACGACTGCTTAGATACTCGCAGCACAGTTGCCCCATATAAATTGCCCATGAGCGCGGAGCTTGTCTTTGTCACTGTAGCAACTTTGCTCCATCAGCGGGAGAAGGCGGTTCGACGCCCCTGTAAGCACATGTTTCTCTAATTCCTTTGTTTCAGGCAAGCCACTGTGACGTCAGACGCCTTTACGCATACAGCTTTGCGATGCTTAGACAGTAATAACATAACTCATGTTTACATTTCTTTAATCTTCGACGCATTGTCGTTATTCGTGACGCATCAATGACCAATTGATTATATGGCAATGCAATGAAAAAAGCGTGTGGAAAACAGTGTTAATGACAGATTTGAGAAGCACATTTCTTCAATGTTGGCCGCATGGCATTCCTGTGCAGGTGACAATGGTAATTTTTCAAAACGACAAGGATATTTAAACACATGATTATTTGTTTGCTGTGCTCTATGGCCTCTGCTACAGACCTCATCGAAATGACACTTAGATATCTTAGGGTGTACATATCAAGTTTTCCCAAATGGTCTAGCGGATAGGCATCTACCTTGTAACGCAGGGCGGCCCGGGTTCGATTCCCGTCATGGCAAATGTTTTTTGTAGAAAAATAAAATGAGTCCCAACGTGTGCAACAGAACAGTTCGAAATCTCGTTACATTTGCATCGTCATGAACATGACTTATATCAGGCTAGCTCATTTTTTCTTTGTTCATTTTAAGTGTAGAAACAATATTTCGTTTGTGAAAAAAATTTTCTGCCGTTTTGACAACAGGCTCATGACGAAAGAACACACGGCTGTCTGCTGATTGACGCTTGACTGTAGATTTTCGCTTTGTGTCAAAAGAACTTCCTAACACACACTTTTTCAAAGTAGGTGAATTCATCAGATCTGTTTGAAACATTGCATTTTATCCATGCACGACGACTGCTTAGATACTCGCAGCACAGTTGCCCCATATAAATTGCCCATGAGCGCGGAGCTTGTCTTTGTCACTGTAGCAACTTTGCTCCATCAGCGGGAGAAGGCGGTTCGACGCCCCTGTAAACACATGTTTCTCAAATTCCTTTGTTTCAGGCAAGCCACTGTGACGTCAGACGCCTTTACGCATACAGCTTTGCGATGCTTAGACAGTAATAACATAATTCATGTTTACATTTCTTTAATTTTCGACGCATTGTCGTTATTCGTGACGCATCAATGACCAATTGATTATATGGCAATGCAATGAAAAAAGCGTGTGGAAAACAGTGTTAATGACAGATTTGAGAAGCACATTTATTCAATGTTGGCCGCATGGCATTCCTGTGCAGGTGACAATGGTAATTTTTCAAAACGACAAGGATATTTAAACACATGATTATTTGTTTGCTGTGTTCTATGGCCTCTGCTACAGACCTCATCGAAATGACACTTAGATATCTTAGGGTGTACATATCAAGTCTTCCCAAATGGTCTAGCGGATAGGCATCTACCTTGTAACGCAGGGCGGCCCGGGTTCGATTCCCGTCATGGCAAATGTTTTTTGTAGAAAAATAAAATGAGTCCCAACGTGTGCAACAGAACAGTTCGAAATCTCGTTACATTTGCATCGTCATGAACATGACTTATATCAGGCTAGCTCATTTTTTCTTTGTTCATTTTAAGTGTAGAAACAATATTTCGTTTGTGAACATTTTTTTCTGCCGTTTTGACAACAGGCTCATGACGAAAGAACACACGGCTGTCTGCTGATTGACGCTTGACTGTAGATTTTCGCTTTGTGTCAAAAGAACTTCCTAACACACACTTTTTCAAAGTAGGTGAATTCATCAGATCTGTTTGAAACATTGCATTTTATCCATGCACGACGACTGCTTAGATACTCGCAGCACAGTTGCCCCATATAAATTGCCCATGAGCGCGGAGCTTGTCTTTGTCACTGTAGCAACTTTGCTCCATCAGCGGGAGAAGGCGGTTCGACGCCCCTGTAAACACATGTTTCTCAAATTCCTTTGTTTCAGGCAAGCCACTGTGACGTCAGACGCCTTTACGCATACAGCTTTGCGATGCTTAGACAGTAATAACATAATTCATGTTTACATTTCTTTAATTTTCGACGCATTGTCGTTATTCGTGACGCATCAATGACCAATTGATTATATGGCAATGCAATGAAAAAAGCGTGTGGAAAACAGTGTTAATGACAGATTTGAGAAGCACATTTCTTCAATGTTGGCCGCATGGCATTCCTGTGCAGGTGACAATGGTAATTTTTCAAAACGACAAGGATATTTAAACACATGATTATTTGTTTGCTGTGTTCTATGGCCTCTGCTACAGACCTCATCGAAATGACACTTAGATATCTTAGGGTGTACATATCAAGTCTTCCCAAATGGTCTAGCGGATAGGCATCTACCTTGTAACGCAGGGCGGCCCGGGTTCGATTCCCGTCATGTCAAATGTTTTTTGTAGAAAAATAAAATGAGTCCCAACGTGTGCAACAGAACAGTTCGAAATCTCGTTACATTTGCATCGTCATGAACATGACTTATATCAGGCTAGCTCATTTTTTCTTTGTTCATTTTAAGTGTAGAAACAATATTTTGTTTGTGAACATTTTTTTCTGCCGTTTTGACAACAGGCTCATGACTAAAGAACACACGGCTGTCTGCTGATTGACGCTTGACTGTAGATTTTACGCTTTGTGTCAAAAGAACTTCCTAACGCACACTTTTTCAAAGTAGGTGAATTCATCAGATCTGTTTGAAACATTGCATTTTATCCATGCACGACGACTGCTTAGATACTCGCAGCACAGTTGCCCCATATAAATTGCCCATGAGCGCGGAGCTTGTCTTTGTCACTGTAGCAACTTTGCTCCATCAGCGGGAGAAGGCGGTTCGACGCCCCTGTAAGCACATGTTTCTCTAATTCCTTTGTTTCAGGCAAGCCACTGTGACGTCAGACGCCTTTACGCATACAGCTTTGCGATGCTTAGACAGTAATAACATAATTCATGTTTACATTTCTTTAATTTTCGACGCATTGTCGTTATTCGTGACGCATCAATGACCAATTGATTATATGGCAATGCAATGAAAAAAGCGTGTGGAAAACAGTGTTAATGACAGATTTGAGAAGCACATTTCTTCAATGTTGGCCGCATGGCATTCCTGTGCAGGTGACAATGGTAATTTTTCAAAACGACAAGGATATTTAAACACATGATTATTTGTTTGCTGTGCTCTATGGCCTCTGCTACAGATCTCATCGAAATGACACTTAGATATCTTAGGGTGTACATATCAA
This sequence comes from Argentina silus, assembly GCF_951799395.1. Taxonomy (NCBI): domain Eukaryota; kingdom Metazoa; phylum Chordata; class Actinopteri; order Argentiniformes; family Argentinidae; genus Argentina; species Argentina silus. The sequence goes on along the minus strand of NW_028152495.1, from coordinate 97,941 downwards.
GTTTACCAAATGGTCTAGCGGATAGGCATCTACCTTGTAACGCAGGGCGGCCCGGGTTAGATTCCCGTCATGGCAAATGTTTTTTGTAGAAAAATAAAATGAGTCCCAACGTGTGCAACAGAACAGTTCGAAATCTCGTTACATTTGCATCGTCATGAACATGACTTATATCAGGCTAGCTCATTTTTTCTTTGTTCATTTTAAGTGTAGAAACAATATTTCGTTTGTGAACATTTTTTTCTGCCGTTTTGACAACAGGCTCATGACTAAAGAACACACGGCTGTCTGCTGATTGACGCTTGACTGTAGCTTTTACGCTTTGTGTCAAAAGAACTTCCTAACGCACACTTTTTCAAAGTAGGTGAATTCATCAGATCTGTTTGAAACATTGCATTTTATCCATGCACGACGACTGCTTAGATACTCGCAGCACAGTTGCCCCATATAAATTGCCCATGAGCGCGGAGCTTGTCTTTGTCACTGTAGCAACTTTGCTCCATCAGCGGGAGAAGGCGGTTCGACGCCCCTGTAAGCACATGTTTCTCTAATTCCTTTGTTTCAGGCAAGCCACTGTGACGTCAGACGCCTTTACGCATACAGATTTGCGAAACTTAGACAGTAATAACATAATTCATGTTTACATTTCTTTAATTTTCGACGCATTGTCGTTATTCGTGACGCATCAATGACCAATTGATTATATGGCAATGCAATGAAAAAAGCGTGTGGAAAACAGTGTTAATGACAGATTTGAGAAGCACATTTCTTCAATGTTGGCCGCATGGCATTCCTGTGCAGGTGACAATGGTAATTTTTCAAAACGACAAGGATATTTAAACACATGATTATTTGTTTGCTGTGCTCTATGGCCTCTGCTACAGATCTCATTGAAATGACACTTAGATATCTTAGGGTGTACATATCAAGTTTACCAAATGGTCTAGCGGATAGCCATCTACCTTGTAACGCAGGGCGGCCCGGGTTCGATTCCCGTCATGGCAAATGTTTTTTGTAGAAAAATAAAATGAGTCCCAACGTGTGCAACAGAACAGTTCGAAATCTCGTTACATTTGCATCGTCATGAACATGACTTATATCAGGCTAGCTCATTTTTTCTTTGTTCATTTTAAGTGTAGAAACAATATTTCGTTTGTGAACATTTTTTTCTGCCGTTTTGACAACAGGCTCATGACTAAAGAACACACGGCTGTCTGCTGATTGACGCTTGACTGTAGATTTTACGCTTTGTGTCAAAAGAACTTCCTAACGCACACTTTTTCAAAGTAGGTGAATTCATCAGATCTGTTTGAAACATTGCATTTTATCCATGCACGACGACTGCTTAGATACTCGCAGCACAGTTGCCCCATATAAATTGCCCATGAGCGCGGAGCTTGTCTTTGTCACTGTAGCAACTTTGCTCCATCAGCGGGAGAAGGCGGTTCGACGCCCCTGTAAGCACATGTTTCTCTAATTCCTTTGTTTCAGGCAAGCCACTGTGACGTCAGACGCCTTTACGCATACAGCTTTGCGATGCTTAGACAGTAATAACATAATTCATGTTTACATTTCTTTAATTTTCGACGCATTGTCGTTATTCGTGACGCATCAATGACCAATTGATTATATGGCAATGCAATGAAAAAAGCGTGTGGAAAACAGTGTTAATGACAGATTTGAGAAGCACATTTCTTCAATGTTGGCCGCATGGCATTCCTGTGCAGGTGACAATGGTAATTTTTCAAAACGACAAGGATATTTAAACACATGATTATTTGTTTGCTGTGCTCTATGGCCTCTGCTACAGATCTCATCGAAATGACACTTAGATATCTTAGGGTGTACATATCAAGTTTACCAAATGGTCTAGCGGATAGGCATCTACCTTGTAACGCAGGGCGGCCCGGGTTAGATTCCCGTCATGGCAAATGTTTTTTGTAGAAAAATAAAATGAGTCCCAACGTGTGCAACAGAACAGTTCGAAATCTCGTTACATTTGCATCGTCATGAACATGACTTATATCAGGCTAGCTCATTTTTTCTTTGTTCATTTTAAGTGTAGAAACAATATTTCGTTTGTGAACATTTTTTTCTGCCGTTTTGACAACAGGCTCATGACTAAAGAACACACGGCTGTCTGCTGATTGACGCTTGACTGTAGCTTTTACGCTTTGTGTCAAAAGAACTTCCTAACGCACACTTTTTCAAAGTAGGTGAATTCATCAGATCTGTTTGAAACATTGCATTTTATCCATGCACGACGACTGCTTAGATACTCGCAGCACAGTTGCCCCATATAAATTGCCCATGAGCGCGGAGCTTGTCTTTGTCACTGTAGCAACTTTGCTCCATCAGCGGGAGAAGGCGGTTCGACGCCCCTGTAAGCACATGTTTCTCTAATTCCTTTGTTTCAGGCAAGCCACTGTGACGTCAGACGCCTTTACGCATACAGATTTGCGAAACTTAGACAGTAATAACATAATTCATGTTTACATTTCTTTAATTTTCGACGCATTGTCGTTATTCGTGACGCATCAATGACCAATTGATTATATGGCAATGCAATGAAAAAAGCGTGTGGAAAACAGTGTTAATGACAGATTTGAGAAGCACATTTCTTCAATGTTGGCCGCATGGCATTCCTGTGCAGGTGACAATGGTAATTTTTCAAAACGACAAGGATATTTAAACACATGATTATTTGTTTGCTGTGCTCTATGGCCTCTGCTACAGATCTCATTGAAATGACACTTAGATATCTTAGGGTGTACATATCAAGTTTACCAAATGGTCTAGCGGATAGCCATCTACCTTGTAACGCAGGGCGGCCCGGGTTCGATTCCCGTCATGGCAAATGTTTTTTGTAGAAAAATAAAATGAGTCCCAACGTGTGCAACAGAACAGTTCGAAATCTCGTTACATTTGCATCGTCATGAACATGACTTATATCAGGCTAGCTCATTTTTTCTTTGTTCATTTTAAGTGTAGAAACAATATTTCGTTTGTGAACATTTTTTTCTGCCGTTTTGACAACAGGCTCATGACTAAAGAACACACGGCTGTCTGCTGATTGACGCTTGACTGTAGATTTTACGCTTTGTGTCAAAAGAACTTCCTAACGCACACTTTTTCAAAGTAGGTGAATTCATCAGATCTGTTTGAAACATTGCATTTTATCCATGCACGACGACTGCTTAGATACTCGCAGCACAGTTGCCCCATATAAATTGCCCATGAGCGCGGAGCTTGTCTTTGTCACTGTAGCAACTTTGCTCCATCAGCGGGAGAAGGCGGTTCGACGCCCCTGTAAGCACATGTTTCTCTAATTCCTTTGTTTCAGGCAAGCCACTGTGACGTCAGACGCCTTTACGCATACAGCTTTGCGATGCTTAGACAGTAATAACATAATTCATGTTTACATTTCTTTAATTTTCGACGCATTGTCGTTATTCGTGACGCATCAATGACCAATTGATTATATGGCAATGCAATGAAAAAAGCGTGTGGAAAACAGTGTTAATGACAGATTTGAGAAGCACATTTCTTCAATGTTGGCCGCATGGCATTCCTGTGCAGGTGACAATGGTAATTTTTCAAAACGACAAGGATATTTAAACACATGATTATTTGTTTGCTGTGCTCTATGGCCTCTGCTACAGATCTCATCGAAATGACACTTAGATATCTTAGGGTGTACATATCAAGTTTACCAAATGGTCTAGCGGATAGGCATCTACCTTGTAACGCAGGGCGGCCCGGGTTCGATTCCCGTCATGGCAAATGTTTTTTGTAGAAAAATAAAATGAGTCCCAACGTGTGCAACAGAACAGTTCGAAATCTCGTTACATTTGCATCGTCATGAACATGACTTATATCAGGCTAGCTCATTTTTTCTTTGTTCATTTTAAGTGTAGAAACAATATTTCGTTTGTGAACATTTTTTTCTGCCGTTTTGACAACAGGCTCATGACTAAAGAACACACGGCTGTCTGCTGATTGACGCTTGACTGTAGATTTTACGCTTTGTGTCAAAAGAACTTCCTAACGCACACTTTTTCAAAGTAGGTGAATTCATCAGATCTGTTTGAAACATTGCATTTTATCCATGCACGACGACTGCTTAGATACTCGCAGCACAGTTGCCCCATATAAATTGCCCATGAGTGCGGAGCTTGTCTTTGTCACTGTAGCAACTTTGCTCCATCAGCGGGAGAAGGCGGTTCGACGCCCCTGTAAGCACATGTTTCTCTAATTCCTTTGTTTCAGGCAAGCCACTGTGACGTCAGACGCCTTTACGCATACAGCTTTGCGAAACTTAGACAGTAATAACATAATTCATGTTTACATTTCTTTAATTTTCGACGCATTGTCGTTATTCGTGACGCATCAATGACCAATTGATTATATGGCAATGCAATGAAAAAAGCGTGTGGAAAACAGTGTTAATGACAGATTTGAGAAGCACATTTCTTCAATGTTGGCCGCATGGCATTCCTGTGCAGGTGACAATGGTAATTTTTCAAAACGACAAGGATATTTAAACACATGATTATTTGTTTGCTGTGCTCTATGGCCTCTGCTACAGATCTCATCGAAATGACACTTAGATATCTTAGGGTGTACATATCAAGTTTACCAAATGGTCTAGCGGATAGCCATCTACCTTGTAACGCAGGGCGGCCCGGGTTCGATTCCCGTCATGGCAAATGTTTTTTGTAGAAAAATAAAATGAGTCCCAACGTGTGCAACAGAACAGTTCGAAATCTCGTTACATTTGCATCGTCATGAACATGACTTATATCAGGCTAGCTCATTTTTTCTTTGTTCATTTTAAGTGTAGAAACAATATTTCGTTTGTGAACATTTTTTTCTGCCGTTTTGACAACAGGCTCATGACTAAAGAACACACGGCTGTCTGCTGATTGACGCTTGACTGTAGATTTTACGCTTTGTGTCAAAAGAACTTCCTAACGCACACTTTTTCAAAGTAGGTGAATTCATCAGATCTGTTTGAAACATTGCATTTTATCCATGCACGACGACTGCTTAGATACTCGCAGCACAGTTGCCCCATATAAATTGCCCATGAGCGCGGAGCTTGTCTTTGTCACTGTAGCAACTTTGCTCCATCAGCGGGAGAAGGCGGTTCGACGCCCCTGTAAGCACATGTTTCTCTAATTCCTTTGTTTCAGGCAAGCCACTGTGACGTCAGACGCCTTTACGCATACAGCTTTGCGATGCTTAGACAGTAATAACATAATTCATGTTTACATTTCTTTAATTTTCGACGCATTGTCGTTATTCGTGACGCATCAATGACCAATTGATTATATGGCAATGCAATGAAAAAAGCGTGTGGAAAACAGTGTTAATGACAGATTTGAGAAGCACATTTCTTCAATGTTGGCCGCATGGCATTCCTGTGCAGGTGACAATGGTAATTTTTCAAAACGACAAGGATATTTAAACACATGATTATTTGTTTGCTGTGCTCTATGGCCTCTGCTACAGATCTCATCGAAATGACACTTAGATATCTTAGGGTGTACATATCAAGTTTACCAAATGGTCTAGCGGATAGGCATCTACCTTGTAACGCAGGGCGGCCCGGGTTCGATTCCCGTCATGGCAAATGTTTTTTGTAGAAAAATAAAATGAGTCCCAACGTGTGCAACAGAACAGTTCGAAATCTCGTTACATTTGCATCGTCATGAACATGACTTATATCAGGCTAGCTCATTTTTTCTTTGTTCATTTTAAGTGTAGAAACAATATTTCGTTTGTGAACATTTTTTTCTGCCGTTTTGACAACAGGCTCATGACCAAAGAACACACGGCTGTCTGCTGATTGACGCTTGACTGTAGATTTTCGCTTTGTGTCAAAAGAACTCCCTAACGCACACTTTTTCAAAGTAGGTGAATTCATCAGATCTGTTTGAAACATTGCATTTTATCCATGCACGACGACTACTTAGATACTCGCAGCACAGTTGCCTCATATGAATTGCCCATGAGCGCGGAGCTTGTCTTTGTCACTGTAGCAACTTTGCTCCATCAGCGGGAGAAGGCGGTTCGACGCCCCTGTAAGCACATGTTTCTCTAATTCCTTTGTTTCAGGCAAGCCACTGTGACGTCAGACGCCTTTACGCATACAGCTTTGCGATGCTTAGACAGTAATAACATAACTCATGTTTACATTTCTTTAATTTTCGACGCATTGTCGTTATTCGTGACGCATCAATGACCAATTGATTATATGGCAATGCAATGAAAAAAGCGTGTGGAAAACAGTGTTAATGACAGATTTGAGAAGCACATTTCTTCAATGTTGGCCGCATGGCATTCCTGTGCAGGTGACAATGGTAATTTTTCAAAACGACAAGGATATTTAAACACATGATTATTTGTTTGCTGTGCTCTATGGCCTCTGCTACAGATCTCATCGAAATGACACTTAGATATCTTAGGGTGTACATATCAAGTTTTCCCAAATGGTCTAGCGGATAGGCATCTACCTTGTAACGCAGGGCGGCCCGGGTTCGATTCCCGTCATGGCAAATGTTTTTTGTAGAAAAATAAAATGAGTCCCAACGTGTGCAACAGAACAGTTCGAAATCTCGTTACATTTGCATCGTCATGAACATGACTTATATCAGGCTAGCTCATTTTTTCTTTGTTCATTTTAAGTGTAGAAACAATATTTCGTTTGTGAACATTTTTTTCTGCCGTTTTGACAACAGGCTCATGACCAAAGAACACACGGCTGTCTGCTGATTGACGCTTGACTGTAGATTTTCGCTTTGTGTCAAAAGAACTCCCTAACGCACACTTTTTCAAAGTAGGTGAATTCATCAGATCTGTTTGAAACATTGCATTTTATCCATGCACGACGACTGCTTAGATACTCGCAGCACAGTTGCCCCATATACATTGCCCATGAGCGCGGAGCTTGTCTTTGTCACTGTAGCAACTTTGCTCCATCAGCGGGAGAAGGCGGTTCGACGCCCCTGTAAGCACATGTTTCTCTAATTCCTTTGTTTCAGGCAAGCCACTGTGACGTCAGACGCCTTTACGCATACAGCTTTGCGATGCTTAGACAGTAATAACATAATTCATGTTTACATTTCTTTAATTTTCGACGCATTGTCGTTATTCGTGACGCATCAATGACCAATTGATTATATGGCAATGCAATGAAAAAAGCGTGTGGAAAACAGTGTTAATGACAGATTTGAGAAGCACATTTCTTCAATGTTGGCCGCATGGCATTCCTGTGCAGGTGACAATGGTAATTTTTCAAAACGACAAGGATATTTAAACACATGATTATTTGTTTGCTGTGTTCTATGGCCTCTGCTACAGACCTCATCGAAATGACACTTAGATATCTTAGGGTGTACATATCAAGTCTTCCCAAATGGTCTAGCGGATAGGCATCTACCTTGTAACGCAGGGCGGCCCGGGTTCGATTCCCGTCATGGCAAATGTTTTTTGTAGAAAAATAAAATGAGTCCCAACGTGTGCAACAGAACAGTTCGAAATCTCGTTACATTTGCATCGTCATGAACATGACTTATATCAGGCTAGCTCATTTTTTCTTTGTTCATTTTAAGTGTAGAAACAATATTTCGTTTGTGAACATTTTTTTCTGCCGTTTTGACAACAGGCTCATGACCAAAGAACACACGGCTGTCTGCTGATTGACGCTTGACTGTAGATTTTCGCTTTGTGTCAAAAGAACTCCCTAACGCACACTTTTTCAAAGTAGGTGAATTCATCAGATCTGTTTGAAACATTGCATTTTATCCATGCACGACGACTGCTTAGATACTCGCAGCACAGTTGCCCCATATACATTGCCCATGAGCGCGGAGCTTGTCTTTGTCACTGTAGCAACTTTGCTCCATCAGCGGGAGAAGGCGGTTCGACGCCCCTGTAAGCACATGTTTCTCTAATTCCTTTGTTTCAGGCAAGCCACTGTGACGTCAGACGCCTTTACGCATACAGCTTTGCGATGCTTAGACAGTAATAACATAATTCATGTTTACATTTCTTTAATTTTCGACGCATTGTCGTTATTCGTGACGCATCAATGACCAATTGATTATATGGCAATGCAATGAAAAAAGCGTGTGGAAAACAGTGTTAATGACAGATTTGAGAAGCACATTTCTTCAATGTTGGCCGCATGGCATTCCTGTGCAGGTGACAATGGTAATTTTTCAAAACGACAAGGATATTTAAACACATGATTATTTGTTTGCTGTGTTCTATGGCCTCTGCTACAGACCTCATCGAAATGACACTTAGATATCTTAGGGTGTACATATCAAGTTTACCAAATGGTCTAGCGGATAGGCATCTACCTTGTAACGCAGGGCGGCCCGGGTTCGATTCCCGTCATGGCAAATGTTTTTTGTAGAAAAATAAAATGAGTCCCAACGTGTGCAACAGAACAGTTCGAAATCTCGTTACATTTGCATCGTCATGAACATGACTTATATCAGGCTAGCTCATTTTTTCTTTGTTCATTTTAAGTGTAGAAACAATATTTCGTTTGTGAACATTTTTTTCTGCCGTTTTGACAACAGGCTCATGACTAAAGAACACACGGCTGTCTGCTGATTGACGCTTGACTGTAGATTTTACGCTTTGTGTCAAAAGAACTTCCTAACGCACACTTTTTCAAAGTAGGTGAATTCATCAGATCTGTTTGAAACATTGCATTTTATCCATGCACGACGACTGCTTAGATACTCGCAGCACAGTTGCCCCATATAAATTGCCCATGAGCGCGGAGCTTGTCTTTGTCACTGTAGCAACTTTGCTCCATCAGCGGGAGAAGGCGGTTCGACGCCCCTGTAAGCACATGTTTCTCTAATTCCTTTGTTTCAGGCAAGCCACTGTGACGTCAGACGCCTTTACGCATACAGCTTTGCGATGCTTAGACAGTAATAACATAATTCATGTTTACATTTCTTTAATTTTCGACGCATTGTCGTTATTCGTGACGCATCAATGACCAATTGATTATATGGCAATGCAATGAAAAAAGCGTGTGGAAAACAGTGTTAATGACAGATTTGAGAAGCACATTTCTTCAATGTTGGCCGCATGGCATTCCTGTGCAGGTGACAATGGTAATTTTTCAAAACGACAAGGATATTTAAACACATGATTATTTGTTTGCTGTGCTCTATGGCCTCTGCTACAGATCTCATCGAAATGACACTTAGATATCTTAGGGTGTACATATCAAGTTTACCAAATGGTCTAGCGGATAGGCATCTACCTTGTAACGCAGGGCGGCCCGGGTTCGATTCCCGTCATGGCAAATGTTTTTTGTAGAAAAATAAAATGAGTCCCAACGTGTGCAACAGAACAGTTCGAAATCTCGTTACATTTGCATCGTCATGAACATGACTTATATCAGGCTAGCTCATTTTTTCTTTGTTCATTTTAAGTGTAGAAACAATATTTCGTTTGTGAACATTTTTTTCTGCCGTTTTGACAACAGGCTCATGACTAAAGAACACACGGCTGTCTGCTGATTGACGCTTGACTGTAGATTTTACGCTTTGTGTCAAAAGAACTTCCTAACGCACACTTTTTCAAAGTAGGTGAATTCATCAGATCTGTTTGAAACATTGCATTTTATCCATGCACGACGACTGCTTAGATACTCGCAGCACAGTTGCCCCATATAAATTGCCCATGAGCGCGGAGCTTGTCTTTGTCACTGTAGCAACTTTGCTCCATCAGCGGGAGAAGGCGGTTCGACGCCCCTGTAAGCACATGTTTCTCTAATTCCTTTGTTTCAGGCAAGCCACTGTGACGTCAGACGCCTTTACGCATACAGCTTTGCGATGCTTAGACAGTAATAACATAATTCATGTTTACATTTCTTTAATTTTCGACGCATTGTCGTTATTCGTGACGCATCAATGACCAATTGATTATATGGCAATGCAATGAAAAAAGCGTGTGGAAAACAGTGTTAATGACAGATTTGAGAAGCACATTTCTTCAATGTTGGCCGCATGGCATTCCTGTGCAGGTGACAATGGTAATTTTTCAAAACGACAAGGATATTTAAACACATGATTATTTGTTTGCTGTGCTCTATGGCCTCTGCTACAGATCTCATCGAAATGACACTTAGATATCTTAGGGTGTACATATCAAGTTTACCAAATGGTCTAGCGGATAGGCATCTACCTTGTAACGCAGGGCGGCCCGGGTTCGATTCCCGTCATGGCAAATGTTTTTTGTAGAAAAATAAAATGAGTCCCAACGTGTGCAACAGAACAGTTCGAAATCTCGTTACATTTGCATCGTCATGAACATGACTTATATCAGGCTAGCTCATTTTTTCTTTGTTCATTTTAAGTGTAGAAACAATATTTCGTTTGTGAACATTTTTTTCTGCCGTTTTGACAACAGGCTCATGACCAAAGAACACACGGCTGTCTGCTGATTGACGCTTGACTGTAGATTTTCGCTTTGTGTCAAAAGAACTCCCTAACGCACACTTTTTCAAAGTAGGTGAATTCATCAGATCTGTTTGAAACATTGCATTTTATCCATGCACGACGACTACTTAGATACTCGCAGCACAGTTGCCTCATATGAATTGCCCATGAGCGCGGAGCTTGTCTTTGTCACTGTAGCAACTTTGCTCCATCAGCGGGAGAAGGCGGTTCGACGCCCCTGTAAGCACATGTTTCTCTAATTCCTTTGTTTCAGGCAAGCCACTGTGACGTCAGAGGCCTTTACGCATACAGCTTTGCGATGCTTAGACAGTAATAACATAACTCATGTTTACATTTCTTTAATTTTCGACGCATTGTCGTTATTCGTGACGCATCAATGACCAATTGATTATATGGCAATGCAATGAAAAAAGCGTGTGGAAAACAGTGTTAATGACAGATTTGAGAAGCACATTTCTTCAATGTTGGCCGCATGGCATTCCTGTGCAGGTGACAATGGTAATTTTTCAAAACGACAAGGATATTTAAACACATGATTATTTGTTTGCTGTGCTCTATGGCCTCTGCTACAGACCTCATCGAAATGACACTTAGATATCTTAGGGTGTACATATCAAGTTTTCCCAAATGGTCTAGCGGATAGGCATCTACCTTGTAACGCAGGGCGGCCCGGGTTCGATTCCCGTCATGGCAAATGTTTTTTGTAGAAAAATAAAATGAGTCCCAACGTGTGCAACAGAACAGTTCGAAATCTCGTTACATTTGCATCGTCATGAACATGACTTATATCAGGCTAGCTCATTTTTTCTTTGTTCATTTTAAGTGTAGAAACAATATTTCGTTTGTGAACATTTTTTTCTGCCGTTTTGACAACAGGCTCATGACGAAAGAACACACGGCTGTCTGCTGATTGACGCTTGACTGTAGATTTTCGCTTTGTGTCAAAAGAACTTCCTAACACACACTTTTTCAAAGTAGGTGAATTCATCAGATCTGTTTGAAACATTGCATTTTATCCATGCACGACGACTGCTTAGATACTCGCAGCACAGTTGCCCCATATAAATTGCCCATGAGCGCGGAGCTTGTCTTTGTCACTGTAGCAACTTTGCTCCATCAGCGGGAGAAGGCGGTTCGACGCCCCTGTAAACACATGTTTCTCTAATTCCTTTGTTTCAGGCAAGCCACTGTGACGTCAGACGCCTTTACGCATACAGCTTTGCGATGCTTAGACAGTAATAACATAATTCATGTTTACATTTCTTTAATTTTCGACGCATTGTCGTTATTCGTGACGCATCAATGACCAATTGATTATATGGCAATGCAATGAAAAAAGCGTGTGGAAAACAGTGTTAATGACAGATTTGAGAAGCACATTTCTTCAATGTTGGCCGCATGGCATTCCTGTGCAGGTGACAATGGTAATTTTTCAAAACGACAAGGATATTTAAACACATGATTATTTGTTTGCTGTGCTCTATGGCCTCTGCTACAGACCTCATCGAAATGACACTTAGATATCTTAGGGTGTACATATCAAGTCTTCCCAAATGGTCTAGCGGATAGGCATCTATCTTGTAACGCAGGGCGGCCCGGGTTCGATTCCCGTCATGGCAAATGTTTTTTGTAGAAAAATAAAATGAGTCCCAACGTGTGCAACAGAACAGTTCGAAATCTCGTTACATTTGCATCGTCATGAACATGACTTATATCAGGCTAGCTCATTTTTTCTTTGTTCATTTTAAGTGTAGAAACAATATTTCGTTTGTGAACATTTTTTTCTGCCGTTTTGACAACAGGCTCATGACCAAAGAACACACGGCTGTCTGCTGATTGACGCTTGACTGTAGATTTTCGCTTTGTGTCAAAAGAACTCCCTAACGCACACTTTTTCAAAGTAGGTGAATTCATCAGATCTGTTTGAAACATTGCATTTTATCCATGCACGACGACTACTTAGATACTCGCAGCACAGTTGCCTCATATGAATTGCCCATGAGCGCGGAGCTTGTCTTTGTCACTGTAGCAACTTTACTCCATCAGCGGGAGAAGGCGGTTCGACGCCCCTGTAAGCACATGTTTCTCTAATTCCTTTGTTTCAGGCAAGCCATTGTGACGTCAGACGCCTTTACGCATACAGCTTTGCGATGCTTAGACAGTAATAACATAACTCATGTTTACATTTCTTTAATTTTCGACGCATTGTCGTTATTCGTGACGCATCAATGACCAATTGATTATATGGCAATGCAATGAAAAAAGCGTGTGGAAAACAGTGTTAATGACAGATTTGAGAAGCACATTTCTTCAATGTTGGCCGCATGGCATTCCTGTGCAGGTGACAATGGTAATTTTTCAAAACGACAAGGATATTTAAACACATGATTATTTGTTTGCTGTGCTCTATGGCCTCTGCTACAGACCTCATCGAAATGACACTTAGATATCTTAGGGTGTACATATCAAGTTTTCCCAAATGGTCTAGCGGATAGGCATCTACCTTGTAACGCAGGGCGGCCCGGGTTCGATTCCCGTCATGGCAAATGTTTTTTGTAGAAAAATAAAATGAGTCCCAACGTGTGCAACAGAACAGTTCGAAATCTCGTTACATTTGCATCGTCATGAACATGACTTATATCAGGCTAGCTCATTTTTTCTTTGTTCATTTTAAGTGTAGAAACAATATTTTGTTTGTGAACATTTTTTTCTGCCGTTTTGACAGCAGGCTCATGACTAAAGAACACACGGCTGTCTGCTGATTGACGCTTGACTGTAGATTTTCGCTTTGTGTCAAAAGAACTTCCTAACGCACACTTTTTCAAAGTAGGTGAATTCATCAGATCTGTTTGAAACATTGCATTTTATCCATGCACGACGACTGCTTAGATACTCGCAGCACAGTTGCCCCATATAAATTGCCCATGAGCGCGGAGCTTGTCTTTGTCACTGTAGCAACTTTGCTCCATCAGCGGGAGAAGGCGGTTCGACGCCCCTGTAAGCACATGTTTCTCTAATTCCTTTGTTTCAGGCAAGCCACTGTGACGTCAGACGCCTTTACGCATACAGCTTTGCGATGCTTAGACAGTAATAACATAATTCATGTTTACATTTCTTTAATTTTCGACGCATTGTCGTTATTCGTGACGCATCAATGACCAATTGATTATATGGCAATGCAATGAAAAAAGCGTGTGGAAAACAGTGTTAATGACAGATTTGAGAAGCACATTTCTTCAATGTTGGCCGCATGGCATTCCTGTGCAGGTGACAATGGTAATTTTTCAAAACGACAAGGATATTTAAACACATGATTATTTGTTTGCTGTGCTCTATGGCCTCTGCTACAGACCTCATCGAAATGACACTTAGATATCTTAGGGTGTACATATCAAGTCTTCCCAAATGGTCTAGCGGATAGGCATCTATCTTGTAACGCAGGGCGGCCCGGGTTCGATTCCCGTCATGGCAAATGTTTTTTGTAGAAAAATAAAATGAGTCCCAACGTGTGCAACAGAACAGTTCGAAATCTCGTTACATTTGCATCGTCATGAACATGACTTATATCAGGCTAGCTCATTTTTTCTTTGTTCATTTTAAGTGTAGAAACAATATTTCGTTTGTGAACATTTTTTTCTGCCGTTTTGACAACAGGCTCATGACCAAAGAACACACGGCTGTCTGCTGATTGACGCTTGACTGTAGATTTTCGCTTTGTGTCAAAAGAACTCCCTAACGCACACTTTTTCAAAGTAGGTGAATTCATCAGATCTGTTTGAAACATTGCATTTTATCCATGCACGACGACTACTTAGATACTCGCAGCACAGTTGCCTCATATGAATTGCCCATGAGCGCGGAGCTTGTCTTTGTCACTGTAGCAACTTTACTCCATCAGCGGGAGAAGGCGGTTCGACGCCCCTGTAAGCACATGTTTCTCTAATTCCTTTGTTTCAGGCAAGCCATTGTGACGTCAGACGCCTTTACGCATACAGCTTTGCGATGCTTAGACAGTAATAACATAACTCATGTTTACATTTCTTTAATTTTCGACGCATTGTCGTTATTCGTGACGCATCAATGACCAATTGATTATATGGCAATGCAATGAAAAAAGCGTGTGGAAAACAGTGTTAATGACAGATTTGAGAAGCACATTTCTTCAATGTTGGCCGCATGGCATTCCTGTGCAGGTGACAATGGTAATTTTTCAAAACGACAAGGATATTTAAACACATGATTATTTGTTTGCTGTGCTCTATGGCCTCTGCTACAGACCTCATCGAAATGACACTTAGATATCTTAGGGTGTACATATCAAGTTTTCCCAAATGGTCTAGCGGATAGGCATCTACCTTGTAACGCAGGGCGGCCCGGGTTCGATTCCCGTCATGGCAAATGTTTTTTGTAGAAAAATAAAATGAGTCCCAACGTGTGCAACAGAACAGTTCGAAATCTCGTTACATTTGCATCGTCATGAACATGACTTATATCAGGCTAGCTCATTTTTTCTTTGTTCATTTTAAGTGTAGAAACAATATTTTGTTTGTGAACATTTTTTTCTGCCGTTTTGACAGCAGGCTCATGACTAAAGAACACACGGCTGTCTGCTGATTGACGCTTGACTGTAGATTTTCGCTTTGTGTCAAAAGAACTTCCTAACGCACACTTTTTCAAAGTAGGTGAATTCATCAGATCTGTTTGAAACATTGCATTTTATCCATGCACGACGACTGCTTAGATACTCGCAGCACAGTTGCCCCATATAAATTGCCCATGAGCGCGGAGCTTGTCTTTGTCACTGTAGCAACTTTGCTCCATCAGCGGGAGAAGGCGGTTCGACGCCCCTGTAAGCACATGTTTCTCTAATTCCTTTGTTTCAGGCAAGCCACTGTGACGTCAGACGCCTTTACGCATACAGCTTTGCGATGCTTAGACAGTAATAACATAATTCATGTTTACATTTCTTTAATTTTCGACGCATTGTCGTTATTCGTGACGCATCAATGACCAATTGATTATATGGCAATGCAATGAAAAAAGCGTGTGGAAAACAGTGTTAATGACAGATTTGAGAAGCACATTTCTTCAATGTTGGCCGCATGGCATTCCTGTGCAGGTGACAATGGTAATTTTTCAAAACGACAAGGATATTTAAACACATGATTATTTGTTTGCTGTGCTCTATGGCCTCTGCTACAGACCTCATCGAAATGACACTTAGATATCTTAGGGTGTACATATCAAGTCTTCCCAAATGGTCTAGCGGATAGGCATCTATCTTGTAACGCAGGGCGGCCCGGGTTCGATTCCCGTCATGGCAAATGTTTTTTGTAGAAAAATAAAATGAGTCCCAACGTGTGCAACAGAACAGTTCGAAATCTCGTTACATTTGCATCGTCATGAACATGACTTATATCAGGCTAGCTCATTTTTTCTTTATTCATTTTAAGTGTAGAAACAATATTTCGTTTGTGAACATTTTTTTCTGCCGTTTTGACAACAGGCTCATGACCAAAGAACACACGGCTGTCTGCTGATTGACGCTTGACTGTAGATTTTCGCTTTGTGTCAAAAGAACTCCCTAACGCACACTTTTTCAAAGTAGGTGAATTCATCAGATCTGTTTGAAACATTGCATTTTATCCATGCACGACGACTACTTAGATACTCGCAGCACAGTTGCCTCATATGAATTGCCCATGAGCGCGGAGCTTGTCTTTGTCACTGTAGCAACTTTACTCCATCAGCGGGAGAAGGCGGTTCGACGCCCCTGTAAGCACATGTTTCTCTAATTCCTTTGTTTCAGGCAAGCCACTGTGACGTCAGACGCCTTTACGCATACAGCTTTGCGATGCTTAGACAGTAATAACATAACTCATGTTTACATTTCTTTAATTTTCGACGCATTGTCGTTATTCGTGACGCATCAATGACCAATTGATTATATGGCAATGCAATGAAAAAAGCGTGTGGAAAACAGTGTTAATGACAGATTTGAGAAGCACATTTCTTCAATGTTGGCCGCATGGCATTCCTGTGCAGGTGACAATGGTAATTTTTCAAAACGACAAGGATATTTAAACACATGATTATTTGTTTGCTGTGCTCTATGGCCTCTGCTACAGACCTCATCGAAATGACACTTAGATATCTTAGGGTGTACATATTAAGTTTTCCCAAATGGTCTAGCGGATAGGCATCTACCTTGTAACGCAGGGCGGCCCGGGTTCGATTCCCGTCATGGCAAATGTTTTTTGTAGAAAAATAAAATGAGTCCCAACGTGTGCAACAGAACAGTTCGAAATCTCGTTACATTTGCATCGTCATGAACATGACTTATATCAGGCTAGCTCATTTTTTCTTTGTTCATTTTAAGTGTAGAAACAATATTTTGTTTGTGAACATTTTTTTCTGCCGTTTTGACTGCAGGCTCATGACTAAAGAACACACGGCTGTCTGCTGATTGACGCTTGACTGTAGATTTTCGCTTTGTGTCAAAAGAACTTCCTAACGCACACTTTTTCAAAGTAGGTGAATTCATCAGATCTGTTTGAAACATTGCATTTTATCCATGCACGACGACTGCTTAGATACTCGCAGCACAGTTGCCCCATATAAATTGCCCATGAGCGCGGAGCTTGTCTTTGTCACTGTAGCAACTTTGCTCCATCAGCGGGAGAAGGCGGTTCGACGCCCCTGTAAGCACATGTTTCTCTAATTCCTTTGTTTCAGGCAAGCCACTGTGACGTCAGACGCCTTTACGCATACAGCTTTGCGATGCTTAGACAGTAATAACATAATTCATGTTTACATTTCTTTAATTTTCGACGCATTGTCGTTATTCGTGACGCATCAATGACCAATTGATTATATGGCAATGCAATGAAAAAAGCGTGTGGAAAACAGTGTTAATGACAGATTTGAGAAGCACATTTCTTCAATGTTGGCCGCATGGCATTCCTGTGCAGGTGACAATGGTAATTTTTCAAAACGACAAGGATATTTAAACACATGATTATTTGTTTGCTGTGCTCTATGGCCTCTGCTACAGACCTCATCGAAATGACACTTAGATATCTTAGGGTGTACATATCAAGTCTTCCCAAATGGTCTAGCGGATAGGAATCTGTCTTGTCACGCAGGGCGGCCCGGGTTCGATTCCCGTCATGGCAAATGTTTTTTGTAGAAAAATAAAATGAGTCCCAACGTCTGCAACAGAACAGTTCGAAATCTCGTTACATTTGCATCGTCATGAACATGACTTATATCAGGCTAGCTCATTTTTTCTTTGTTCATTTTAAGTGTAGAAACAATATTTCGTTTGTGAACATTTTTTTCTGCCGTTTTGACAACAGGCTCATGACGAAAGAACACACGGCTGTCTGCTGATTGACGCTTGACTGTAGATTTTCGCTTTGTGTCAAAAGAACTTCCTAACACACACTTTTTCAAAGTAGGTGAATTCATCAGATCTGTTTGAAACATTGCATTTTATCCATGCACGACGACTGCTTAGATACTCGCAGCACAGTTGCCCCATATAAATTGCCCATGAGCGCGGAGCTTGTCTTTGTCACTGTAGCAACTTTGCTCCATCAGCGGGAGAAGGCGCTTCGACGCCCCTGTAAGCACATGTTTCTCTGATTCCTTTGTTTCAGGCAAGCCACTGTGACGTCAGACTCCTTTACGCATACAGCTTTGCGATGCTTAGACAGTAATAACATAATTCATGTTTACATTTCTTTAATTTTCGACGCATTGTCGTTATTCGTGACGCATCAATGACCAATTGATTATATGGCAATGCAATGAAAAAAGCGTGTGGAAAACAGTGTTAATGACAGATTTGAGAAGCACATTTCTTCAATGTTGGCCGCATGGCATTCCTGTGCAGGTGACAATGGTAATTTTTCAAAACGACAAGGATATTTAAACACATGATTATTTGTTTGCTGTGCTCTATGGCCTCTGCTACAGACCTCATCGAAATGACACTTAGATATCTTAGGGTGTACATATCAAGTCTTCCCAAATGGTCTAGCGGATAGGCATCTACCTTGTAACGCAGGGCGGCCCGGGTTTGATTCTCGTCATGGCAAATGTTTTTTGTAGAAAAATAAAATGAGTCCCAACGTGTGCAACAGAACAGTTCGAAATCTCGTTACATTTGCATCGTCATGAACATGACTTATATCAGGCTAGCTCATTTTTTCTTTGTTCATTTTAAGTGTAGAAACAATATTTCGTTTGTGACCATTTTTTTCTGCCGTTTTGATAACAGGCTCATGACTAAAGAACACACGGCTGTCTGCTGATTGACGCTTGACTGTAGATTTTCGCTTTGTGTCAAAAGAACTTCCTAACGCACACTTTTTCAAAGTAGGTGAATTCATCAGATCTGTTTGAAACATTGCATTTTATCCATCCACGACGACTGCTTAGATACTCGCAGCACAGTTGCCCCATGTACATTGCCCATGAGCGCGGAGCTTGTCTTTGTCACTGTCGCAACTTTGCTCCATCAGCGGGAGAAGGCGCTTCGACGCCCCTGTAAGCACATGTTTCTCTAATTCCTTTGTATCAGGCAAGCCACTGTGACGTCAGACGCCTTTACGCATACAGCTTTGCGATGCTTAGACAGTAATAACATAATTCATGTTTACATTTCTTTAATTTTCGACGCATTGTCGTTATTCGTGACGCATCAATGACCAATTGATTATATGGCAATGCAATGAAAAAAGCGTGTGGAAAACAGTGTTAATGACAGATTTGAGAAGCACATTTCTTCAATGTTGGCCGCATGGCATTCCTGTGCAGGTGACAATGGTAATTTTTCAAAACGACAAGGATATTTAAACACATGATTATTTGTTTGCTGTGCTCTATGGCCTCTGCTACAGACCTCATCGAAATGACACTTAGATATCTTAGGGTGTACATATCAAGTCTTCCCAAATGGTCTAGCGGATAGGAATCTGCCTTGTCACGCAGGGCGGCCCGGGTTCGATTCCCGTCATGGCAAATGATTTTTGTAGAAAAATAAAATGAGTCCCAACGTGTGCAACAGAACAGTTCGAAATCTCGTTACATTTGCATCGTCATGAACATGACTTATATCAGGCTAGCTCATTTTTTCTTTGTTCATTTTAAGTGTAGAAACAATATTTCGTTTGTGACCATTTTTTTCTGCCGTTTTGACAACAGGCTCATGACTAAAGAACACACGGCTGTCTGCTGATTGACGCTTGACTGTAGATTTTCGCTTTGTGTCAAAAGAACTTCCTAACGCACACTTTTTCAAAGTAGGTGAATTCATCAGATCTGTTTGAAACATTGCATTTTATCCATACACGACGACTGCTTAGATACTCGCAGCACAGTTGCCCCATATACATTGCCCATGAGCGCGGAGCTTGTCTTTGTCACTGTAGCAACTTTTCTCCATCAGCGGGAGAAGGCGCTTCGACGCCCCTGTAAGCACATGTTTCTCTGATTCCTTTGTTTCAGGCAAGCCACTGTGACGTCAGACTCCTTTACGCATACAGCTTTGCGATGCTTAGACAGTAATAACATAATTCATGTTTACATTTCTTTAATTTTCGACGCATTGTCGTTATTCGTGACGCATCAATGACCAATTGATTATATGGCAATGCAATGAAAAAAGCGTGTGGAAAACAGTGTTAATGACAGATTTGAGAAGCACATTTCTTCAATGTTGGCCGCATGGCATTCCTGTGCAGGTGACAATGGTAATTTTTCAAAACGACAAGGATATTTAAACACATGATTATTTGTTTGCTGTGCTCTATGGCCTCTGCTACAGACCTCATCGAAATGACACTTAGATATCTTAGGGTGTACATATCAAGTCTTCCCAAATGGTCTAGCGGATAGGCATCTATCTTGTAACGCAGGGCGGCCCGGGTTCGATTCCCGTCATGGCAAATGTTTTTTGTAGAAAAATAAAATGAGTCCCAACGTGTGCAACAGAACAGTTCGAAATCTCGTTACATTTGCATCGTCATGAACATGACTTATATCAGGCTAGCTCATTTTTTCTTTGTTCATTTTAAGTGTAGAAACAATATTTCGTTTGTGAACATTTTTTTCTGCCGTTTTGACAACAGGCTCATGACCAAAGAACACACGGCTGTCTGCTGATTGACGCTTGACTGTAGATTTTCGCTTTGTGTCAAAAGAACTCCCTAACGCACACTTTTTCAAAGTAGGTGAATTCATCAGATCTGTTTGAAACATTGCATTTTATCCATGCACGACGACTACTTAGATACTCGCAGCACAGTTGCCTCATATGAATTGCCCATGAGCGCGGAGCTTGTCTTTGTCACTGTAGCAACTTTACTCCATCAGCGGGAGAAGGCGGTTCGACGCCCCTGTAAGCACATGTTTCTCTAATTCCTTTGTTTCAGGCAAGCCATTGTGACGTCAGACGCCTTTACGCATACAGCTTTGCGATGCTTAGACAGTAATAACATAACTCATGTTTACATTTCTTTAATTTTCGACGCATTGTCGTTATTCGTGACGCATCAATGACCAATTGATTATATGGCAATGCAATGAAAAAAGCGTGTGGAAAACAGTGTTAATGACAGATTTGAGAAGCACATTTCTTCAATGTTGGCCGCATGGCATTCCTGTGCAGGTGACAATGGTAATTTTTCAAAACGACAAGGATATTTAAACACATGATTATTTGTTTGCTGTGCTCTATGGCCTCTGCTACAGACCTCATCGAAATGACACTTAGATATCTTAGGGTGTACATATCAAGTTTTCCCAAATGGTCTAGCGGATAGGCATCTACCTTGTAACGCAGGGCGGCCCGGGTTCGATTCCCGTCATGGCAAATGTTTTTTGTAGAAAAATAAAATGAGTCCCAACGTGTGCAACAGAACAGTTCGAAATCTCGTTACATTTGCATCGTCATGAACATGACTTATATCAGGCTAGCTCATTTTTTCTTTGTTCATTTTAAGTGTAGAAACAATATTTTGTTTGTGAACATTTTTTTCTGCCGTTTTGACAGCAGGCTCATGACTAAAGAACACACGGCTGTCTGCTGATTGACGCTTGACTGTAGATTTTCGCTTTGTGTCAAAAGAACTTCCTAACGCACACTTTTTCAAAGTAGGTGAATTCATCAGATCTGTTTGAAACATTGCATTTTATCCATGCACGACGACTGCTTAGATACTCGCAGCACAGTTGCCCCATATAAATTGCCCATGAGCGCGGAGCTTGTCTTTGTCACTGTAGCAACTTTGCTCCATCAGCGGGAGAAGGCGGTTCGACGCCCCTGTAAGCACATGTTTCTCTAATTCCTTTGTTTCAGGCAAGCCACTGTGACGTCAGACGCCTTTACGCATACAGCTTTGCGATGCTTAGACAGTAATAACATAATTCATGTTTACATTTCTTTAATTTTCGACGCATTGTCGTTATTCGTGACGCATCAATGACCAATTGATTATATGGCAATGCAATGAAAAAAGCGTGTGGAAAACAGTGTTAATGACAGATTTGAGAAGCACATTTCTTCAATGTTGGCCGCATGGCATTCCTGTGCAGGTGACAATGGTAATTTTTCAAAACGACAAGGATATTTAAACACATGATTATTTGTTTGCTGTGCTCTATGGCCTCTGCTACAGACCTCATCGAAATGACACTTAGATATCTTAGGGTGTACATATCAAGTCTTCCCAAATGGTCTAGCGGATAGGCATCTATCTTGTAACGCAGGGCGGCCCGGGTTCGATTCCCGTCATGGCAAATGTTTTTTGTAGAAAAATAAAATGAGTCCCAACGTGTGCAACAGAACAGTTCGAAATCTCGTTACATTTGCATCGTCATGAACATGACTTATATCAGGCTAGCTCATTTTTTCTTTGTTCATTTTAAGTGTAGAAACAATATTTTGTTTGTGAACATTTTTTTCTGCCGTTTTGACAGCAGGCTCATGACTAAAGAACACACGGCTGTCTGCTGATTGACGCTTGACTGTAGATTTTCGCTTTGTGTCAAAAGAACTTCCTAACGCACACTTTTTCAAAGTAGGTGAATTCATCAGATCTGTTTGAAACATTGCATTTTATCCATGCACGACGACTGCTTAGATACTCGCAGCACAGTTGCCCCATATAAATTGCCCATGAGCGCGGAGCTTGTCTTTGTCACTGTAGCAACTTTGCTCCATCAGCGGGAGAAGGCGGTTCGACGCCCCTGTAAGCACATGTTTCTCTAATTCCTTTGTTTCAGGCAAGCCACTGTGACGTCAGACGCCTTTACGCATACAGCTTTGCGATGCTTAGACAGTAATAACATAATTCATGTTTACATTTCTTTAATTTTCGACGCATTGTCGTTATTCGTGACGCATCAATGACCAATTGATTATATGGCAATGCAATGAAAAAAGCGTGTGGAAAACAGTGTTAATGACAGATTTGAGAAGCACATTTCTTCAATGTTGGCCGCATGGCATTCCTGTGCAGGTGACAATGGTAATTTTTCAAAACGACAAGGATATTTAAACACATGATTATTTGTTTGCTGTGCTCTATGGCCTCTGCTACAGACCTCATCGAAATGACACTTAGATATCTTAGGGTGTACATATCAAGTCTTCCCAAATGGTCTAGCGGATAGGAATCTGTCTTGTCACGCAGGGCGGCCCGGGTTCGATTCCCGTCATGGCAAATGTTTTTTGTAGAAAAATAAAATGAGTCCCAACGTGTGCAACAGAACAGTTCGAAATCTCGTTACATTTGCATCGTCATGAACATGACTTATATCAGGCTAGCTAATTTTTTCTTTGTTCATTTTAAGTGTAGAAACAATATTTCGTTTGTGACCATTTTTTTCTGCCGTTTTGACAACAGGCTCATTACTAAAGAACACACGGCTGTCTGCTGATTGACACTTGACTGTAGATTTTCGCTTTGTGTCAAAAGAACTTCCTAACGCACACTTTTTCAAAGTAGGTGAATTCATCAGATCTGTTTGAAACATTGCATTTTATCCATGCACGACGACTGCTTAGATACTCGCAGCACAGTTGCCCCATATAAATTGCCCATGAGCGCGGAGCTTGTCTTTGTCACTGTAGCAACTTTGCTCCATCAGCGGGAGAAGGCGCTTCGACGCCCCTGTAAGCACATGTTTCTCTGATTCCTTTGTTTCAGGCAAGCCACTGTGACGTCAGACGCCTTTACGCATACAGCTTTGCGATGCTTAGACAGTAATAACATAATTCATGTTTACATTTCTTTAATTTTCGACGCATTGTCGTTATTCGTGACGCATCAATGACCAATTGATTATATGGCAATGCAATGAAAAAAGCGTGTGGAAAACAGTGTTAATGACAGATTTGAGAAACACATTTCTTCAATGTTGGCCGCATGGCATTCCTGTGCAGGTGACAATGGTAATTTTTCAAAACGACAAGGATATTTCAACACATGATTATTTGTTTGCTGTGCTCTATGGCCTCTGCTACAGACCTCATCGAAATGACACTTAGATATCTTAGGGTGTACATATCAAGTTTTCCCAAATGGTCTAGCGGATAGGCATCTACCTTGTAACCAGGGCGGCCCGGGTTCGATTCCCGTCATGGCAAGTGTTTTTTGTAGAAAAATAAAATGAGTCCCAACGTGTGCAACAGAACAGTTCGAAATCTCGTTACATTTGCATCGTCATGAACATGACTTATATCAGGCTAGCTCATTTTTTCTTTGTTCATTTTAAGTGTAGAAACAATATTTCGTTTGTGACCATTTTTTTCTGCCGTTTTGATAACAGGCTCATGACTAAAGAACACACGGCTGTCTGCTGATTGACGCTTGACTGTAGATTTTCGCTTTGTGTCAAAAGAACTTCCTAACGCACACTTTTTCAAAGTAGGTGAATTCATCAGATCTGTTTGAAACATTGCATTTTATCCATCCACGACGACTGCTTAGATACTCGCAGCACAGTTGCCCCATGTACATTGCCCATGAGCGCGGAGCTTGTCTTTGTCACTGTCGCAACTTTGCTCCATCAGCGGGAGAAGGCGCTTCGACGCCCCTGTAAGCACATGTTTCTCTAATTCCTTTGTATCAGGCAAGCCACTGTGACGTCAGACGCCTTTACGCATACAGCTTTGCGATGCTTAGACAGTAATAACATAATTCATGTTTACATTTCTTTAATTTTCGACGCATTGTCGTTATTCGTGACGCATCAATGACCAATTGATTATATGGCAATGCAATGAAAAAAGCGTGTGGAAAACAGTGTTAATGACAGATTTGAGAAGCACATTTCTTCAATGTTGGCCGCATGGCATTCCTGTGCAGGTGACAATGGTAATTTTTCAAAACGACAAGGATATTTAAACACATGATTATTTGTTTGCTGTGCTCTATGGCCTCTGCTACAGACCTCATCGAAATGACACTTAGATATCTTAGGGTGTACATATCAAGTCTTCCCAAATGGTCTAGCGGATAGGAATCTGCCTTGTCACGCAGGGCGGCCCGGGTTCGATTCCCGTCATGGCAAATGATTTTTGTAGAAAAATAAAATGAGTCCCAACGTGTGCAACAGAACAGTTCGAAATCTCGTTACATTTGCATCGTCATGAACATGACTTATATCAGGCTAGCTCATTTTTTCTTTGTTCATTTTAAGTGTAGAAACAATATTTCGTTTGTGACCATTTTTTTCTGCCGTTTTGACAACAGGCTCATGACTAAAGAACACACGGCTGTCTGCTGATTGACGCTTGACTGTAGATTTTCGCTTTGTGTCAAAAGAACTTCCTAACGCACACTTTTTCAAAGTAGGTGAATTCATCAGATCTGTTTGAAACATTGCATTTTATCCATACACGACGACTGCTTAGATACTCGCAGCACAGTTGCCCCATATACATTGCCCATGAGCGCGGAGCTTGTCTTTGTCACTGTAGCAACTTTTCTCCATCAGCGGGAGAAGGCGCTTCGACGCCCCTGTAAGCACATGTTTCTCTGATTCCTTTGTTTCAGGCAAGCCACTGTGACGTCAGACTCCTTTACGCATACAGCTTTGCGATGCTTAGACAGTAATAACATAATTCATGTTTACATTTCTTTAATTTTCGACGCATTGTCGTTATTCGTGACGCATCAATGACCAATTGATTATATGGCAATGCAATGAAAAAAGCGTGTGGAAAACAGTGTTAATGACAGATTTGAGAAGCACATTTCTTCAATGTTGGCCGCATGGCATTCCTGTGCAGGTGACAATGGTAATTTTTCAAAACGACAAGGATATTTAAACACATGATTATTTGTTTGCTGTGCTCTATGGCCTCTGCTACAGACCTCATCGAAATGACACTTAGATATCTTAGGGTGTACATATCAAGTCTTCCCAAATGGTCTAGCGGATAGGAATCTGCCTTGTCACGCAGGGCGGCCCGGGTTCGATTCCCGTCATGGCAAATGATTTTTGTAGAAAAATAAAATGAGTCCCAACGTGTGCAACAGAACAGTTCGAAATCTCGTTACATTTGCATCGTCATGAACATGACTTATATCAGGCTAGCTCATTTTTTCTTTGTTCATTTTAAGTGTAGAAACAATATTTCGTTTGTGAACATTTTTTTCTGCCGTTTTGACAACAGGCTCATGACTAAAGAACACACGGCTGTCTGCTGATTGACGCTTGACTGTAGATTTTCGCTTTGTGTCAAAAGAACTTCCTAACGCACACTTTTTCAAAGTAGGTGAATTCATCAGATCTGTTTGAAACATTGCATTTTATCCATGCACGACGACTGCTTAGATACTCGCAGCACAGTTGCCCCATATACATTGCCCATGAGCGCGGAGCTTGTCTTTGTCACTGTCGCAACTTTGCTCCATCAGCGGGAGAAGGCGCTTCGACGCCCCTGTAAGCACATGTTTCTCTGATTCCTTTGTTTCAGGCAAGCCACTGTGACGTCAGACGCCTTTACGCATACAGCTTTGCGATGCTTAGACAGTAATAACATAATTCATGTTTACATTTCTTTAATTTTCGACGCATTGTCGTTATTCGTGACGCATCAATGACCAATTGATTATATGGCAATGCAATGAAAAAAGCGTGTGGAAAACAGTGTTAATGACAGATTTGAGAAGCACATTTCTTCAATGTTGGCCGCATGGCATTCCTGTGCAGGTGACAATGGTAATTTTTCAAAACGACAAGGATATTTAAACACATGATTATTTGTTTGCTGTGCTCTATGGCCTCTGCTACAGACCTCATCGAAATGACACTTAGATATCCTAGGGTGTACATATCAAGTTTTCCCAAATGGTCTAGCGGATAGGCATCTACCTTGTAACGCAGGGCGGCCCGGGTTCGATTCCCGTCATGGCAAGTGTTTTTTGTAGAAAAATAAAATGAGTCCCAACGTGTGCAACAGAACAGTTCGAAATCTCGTTACATTTGCATCGTCATGAACATGACTTATATCAGGCTAGCTCATTTTTTCTTTGTTCATTTTAAGTGTAGAAACAATATTTCGTTTGTGACCATTTTTTTCTGCCGTTTTGACAACAGGCTCATGACTAAAGAACACACGGCTGTCTGCTGATTGACGCTTGACTGTAGATTTTCGCTTTGTGTCAAAAGAACTTCCTAACGCACACTTTTTCAAAGTAGGTGAATTCATCAGATCTGTTTGAAACATTGCCTTTTATCCATGCACGACGACTGCTTAGATACTCGCAGCACAGTTGCCCCATATACATTGCCCATGAGCGCGGAGCTTGTCTTTGTCACTGTAGCAACTTTGCTCCATCAGCGGGAGAAGGCGCTTCGACGCCCCTGTAAGCACATGTTTCTCTGATTCCTTTGTTTCAGGCAAGCCACTGTGACGTCAGACGCCTTTACGCATACAGCTTTGCGATGCTTAGACAATAATAACATAATTCATGTTTACATTTCTTTAATTTTCGACGCATTGTCGTTATTCGTGACGCATCAATGACCAATTGATTATATGGCAATGCAATGAAAAAAGCGTGTGGAAAACAGTGTTAATGACAGATTTGAGAAGCACATTTCTTCAATGTTGGCCGCATGGCATTCCTGTGCAGGTGACAATGGTAATTTTTCAAAACGACAAGGATATTTAAACACATGATTATTTGTTTGCTGTGCTCTATGGCCTCTGCTACAGACCTCATCGAAATGACACTTAGATATCTTAGGGTGTACATATCAAGTTATCCCAAATGGTCTAGCGGATAGGCATCTACCTTGTAACGCAGGGCGGCCCGGGTTCGATTCCCGTCATGGCAAATGTTTTTTGTAGAAAAATAAAATGAGTCCCAACGTGTGCAACAGAACAGTTCGAAATCTCGTTACATTTGCATCGTCATGAACATGACTTATATCAGGCTAGCTCATTTTTTCTTTGTTCATTTTAAGTGTAGAAACAATATTTCGTTTGTGACCATTTTTTTCTGCCGTTTTGACAACAGGCTCATGACTAAAGAACACACGGCTGTCTGCTGATTGACGCTTGACTGTAGATTTTCGCTTTGTGTCAAAAGAACTTCCTAACGCACACTTTTTCAAAGTAGGTGAATTCATCAGATCTGTTTGAAACATTGCCTTTTATCCATGCACGACGACTGCTTAGATACTCGCAGCACAGTTGCCCCATATACATTGCCCATGAGCGCGGAGCTTGTCTTTGTCACTGTAGCAACTTTGCTCCATCAGCGGGAGAAGGCGCTTCGACGCCCCTGTAAGCACATGTTTCTCTGATTCCTTTGTTTCAGGCAAGCCACTGTGACGTCAGACGCCTTTACGCATACAGCTTTGCGATGCTTAGACAATAATAACATAATTCATGTTTACATTTCTTTAATTTTCGACGCATTGTCGTTATTCGTGACGCATCAATGACCAATTGATTATATGGCAATGCAATGAAAAAAGCGTGTGGAAAACAGTGTTAATGACAGATTTGAGAAGCACATTTCTTCAATGTTGGCCGCATGGCATTCCTGTGCAGGTGACAATGGTAATTTTTCAAAACGACAAGGATATTTAAACACATGATTATTTGTTTGCTGTGCTCTATGGCCTCTGCTACAGACCTCATCGAAATGACACTTAGATATCTTAGGGTGTACATATCAAGTTATCCCAAATGGTCTAGCGGATAGGCATCTACCTTGTAACGCAGGGCGGCCCGGGTTCGATTCCCGTCATGGCAAATGTTTTTTGTAGAAAAATAAAATGAGTCCCAACGTGTGCAACAGAACAGTTCGAAATCTCGTTACATTTGCATCGTCATGAACATGACTTATATCAGGCTAGCTAATTTTTTCTTTGTTCATTTTAAGTGTAGAAACAATATTTCGTTTGTGAACATTTTTTTCTGCCGTTTTGACAACAGGCTCATTACTAAAGAACACACGGCTGTCTGCTGATTGACGCTTGACTGTAGATTTTCGCTTTGTGTCAAAAGAACTTCCTAACGCACACTTTTTCAAAGTAGGTGAATTCATCAGATCTGTTTGAAACATTGCATTTTATCCATGCACGACGACTGCTTAGATACTCGCAGCACAGTTGCCCCATATAAATTGCCCATGAGCGCGGAGCTTGTCTTTGTCACTGTAGCAACTTTGCTCCATCAGGGGGACAAGCCGGTTCGACGGCCCTGTAAGCACATGTTTCTCTAATTCCTTTGTTTCAGGCAAGCCACAGTGACGTCAGACGCCTTTGCGCATACAGCTTTGCGATGCTTAGACAGTAATAACATAATTCATGTTTACATTTCTTTAATTTTCGACGCATTGTCGTTATTCGTGACGCATCAATGACCAATTGATTATATGGCAATGCAATGAAAAAAGCGTGTGGAAAACAGTGTTAATGACAGATTTGAGAAGCACATTTCTTCAATGTTGGCCGCATGGCATTCCTGTGCAGGTGACAATGGTAATTTTTCAAAACGACAAGGATATTTAAACACATGATTATTTGTTTGCTGTGCTCTTTGGCCTCTGCTACAGACCTCATCGAAATGACACTTAGATATCTTAGGGTGTACATATCAAGTCTTCCCAAATGGTCTAGCGGATAGGCATCTACCTTGTAACGCAGGGCGGCCCGGGTTCGATTCCCGTCATGGCAAATGTTTTTTGTAGAAAAATAAAATGAGTCCCAACGTGTGCAACAGAACAGTTCGAAATCTCGTTACATTTGCATCGTCATGAACATGACTTATATCAGGCTAGCTAATTTTTTCTTTGTTCATTTTAAGTGTAGAAACAATATTTCGTTTGTGAACATTTTTTTCTGCCGTTTTGACAACAGGCTCATGACTAAAGAACACACGGCTGTCTGCTGATTGACGCTTGACTGTAGATTTTCGCTTTGTGTCAAAAGAACTCCCTAACGCACACTTTTTCAAAGTAGGTGAATTCATCAGATCTGTTTGAAACATTGCATTTTATCCATGCACGACGACTACTTAGATACTCGCAGCACAGTTGCCCCATATAAATTGCCCATGAGCGCGGAGCTTGTCTTTGTCACTGTAGCAACTTTGCTCCATCAGGGGGACAAGCCGGTTCGACGGCCCTGTAAGCACATGTTTCTCTAATTCCTTTGTTTCAGGCAAGCCACAGTGACGTCAGACGCCTTTGCGCATACAGCTTTGCGATGCTTAGACAGTAATAACATAATTCATGTTTACATTTCTTTAATTTTCGACGCATTGTCGTTATTCGTGACGCATCAATGACCAATTGATTATATGGCAATGCAATGAAAAAAGCGTGTGGAAAACAGTGTTAATGACAGATTTGAGAAGCACATTTCTTCAATGTTGGCCGCATGGCATTCCTGTGCAGGTGACAATGGTAATTTTTCAAAACGACAAGGATATTTAAACACATGATTATTTGTTTGCTGTGCTCTATGGCCTCTGCTACAGACCTCATCGAAATGACACTTAGATATCTTAGGGTGTACATATCAAGTTTTCCCAAATGGTCTAGCGGATAGGCATCTACCTTGTAACGCAGGGCGGCCCGGGTTCGATTCCCGTCATGGCAAATGTTTTTTGTAGAAAAATAAAATGAGTCCCAACGTGTGCAACAGAACAGTTCGAAATCTCGTTACATTTGCATCGTCATGAACATGACTTATATCAGGCTAGCTCATTTTTTCTTTGTTCATTTTAAGTGTAGAAACAATATTTCGTTTGTGACCATTTTTTTCTGCCGTTTTGACAACAGGCTCATGACTAAAGAACACACGGCTGTCTGCTGATTGACGCTTGACTGTAGATTTTCGCTTTGTGTCAAAAGAACTCCCTAACGCACACTTTTTCAAAGTAGGTGAATTCATCAGATCTGTTTGAAACATTGCATTTTATCCATGCACGACGACTACTTAGATACTCGCAGCACAGTTGCCTCATATAAATTGCCCATGAGCGCGGAGCTTGTCTTTGTCACTGCAGCAACTTTGCTCCATCAGCGGGAGAAGGTGGTTCGACGCCACTGTAAGCACATGTTTCTCTAATTCCTTTGTTTCAGGCAAGCCACTGTGACGTCAGACGCCTTTACGCATACAGCTTTGCGATGCTTAGACAGTAATAACATAATTCATGTTTACATTTCTTTAATTTTCGACGCATTGTCGTTATTCGTGACGCATCAATGACCAATTGATTATATGGCAATGCAATGAAAAAAGCGTGTGGAAAACAGTGTTAATGACAGATTTGAGAAGCACATTTCTTCAATGTTGGCCGCATGGCATTCCTGTGCAGGTGACAATG
Organism: Argentina silus; assembly: GCF_951799395.1. NCBI lineage: Eukaryota > Metazoa > Chordata > Actinopteri > Argentiniformes > Argentinidae > Argentina > Argentina silus. Next base: position 66,579 of record NW_028152495.1, on the reverse strand, counting down.
GTAATTTTTCAAAACGACAAGGATATTTAAACACATGATTATTTGTTTGCTGTGCTCTATGGCCTCTGCTACAGACCTCATCGAAATGACACTTAGATATCTTAGGGTGTACATATCAAGTCTTCCCAAATGGTCTAGCGGATAGGCATCTACCTTGTAACGCAGGGCGGCCCGGGTTCGATTCTCGTCATGGCAAATGTTTTTTGTAGAAAAATAAAATGAGTCCCAACGTGTGCAACAGAACAGTTCGAAATCTCGTTACATTTGCATCGTCATGAACATGACTTATATCAGGCTAGCTCATTTTTTCTTTGTTCATTTTAAGTATAGAAACAATATTTCGTTTGTGACCATTTTTTTCTACCGTTTTGACAACAGGCTCATGACTAAAGAACACACGGCTGTCTGCTGATTGACGCTTGACTGTAGATTTTCGCTTTGTGTCAAAAGAACTTCCTAACGCACACTTTTTCAAAGTAGGTGAATTCATCAGATCTGTTTGAAACATTGCATTTTATCCATGCACGACGACTGCTTAGATACTCGCAGCACAGTTGCCCCATATACATTGCCCATGAGCGCGGAGCTTGTCTTTGTCACTGTCGCAACTTTGCTCCATCAGCGGGAGAAGGCGCTTCGACGCCCCTGTAAGCACATGTTTCTCTGATTCCTTTGTTTCAGGCAAGCCACTGTGACGTCAGACGCCTTTACGCATACAGCTTTGCGATGCTTAGACAGTAATAACATAATTCATGTTTACATTTCTTTAATTTTCGACGCATTGTCGTTATTCGTGACGCATCAATGACCAATTGATTATATGGCAATGCAATGAAAAAAGCGTGTGGAAAACAGTGTTAATGACAGATTTGAGAAGCACATTTCTTCAATGTTGGCCGCATGGCATTCCTGTGCAGGTGACAATGGTAATTTTTCAAAACGACAAGGATATTTAAACACATGATTATTTGTTTGCTGTGCTCTATGGCCTCTGCTACAGACCTCATCGAAATGACACTTAGATATCCTAGGGTGTACATATCAAGTTTTCCCAAATGGTCTAGCGGATAGGCATCTACCTTGTAACGCAGGGCGGCCCGGGTTCGATTCCCGTCATGGCAAGTGTTTTTTGTAGAAAAATAAAATGAGTCCCAACGTGTGCAACAGAACAGTTCGAAATCTCGTTACATTTGCATCGTCATGAACATGACTTATATCAGGCTAGCTCATTTTTTCTTTGTTCATTTTAAGTGTAGAAACAATATTTCGTTTGTGACCATTTTTTTCTGCCGTTTTGACAACAGGCTCATGACTAAAGAACACACGGCTGTCTGCTGATTGACGCTTGACTGTAGATTTTCGCTTTGTGTCAAAAGAACTTCCTAACGCACACTTTTTCAAAGTAGGTGAATTCATCAGATCTGTTTGAAACATTGCCTTTTATCCATGCACGACGACTGCTTAGATACTCGCAGCACAGTTGCCCCATATACATTGCCCATGAGCGCGGAGCTTGTCTTTGTCACTGTAGCAACTTTGCTCCATCAGCGGGAGAAGGCGCTTCGACGCCCCTGTAAGCACATGTTTCTCTGATTCCTTTGTTTCAGGCAAGCCACTGTGACGTCAGACGCCTTTACGCATACAGCTTTGCGATGCTTAGACAATAATAACATAATTCATGTTTACATTTCTTTAATTTTCGACGCATTGTCGTTATTCGTGACGCATCAATGACCAATTGATTATATGGCAATGCAATGAAAAAAGCGTGTGGAAAACAGTGTTAATGACAGATTTGAGAAGCACATTTCTTCAATGTTGGCCGCATGGCATTCCTGTGCAGGTGACAATGGTAATTTTTCAAAACGACAAGGATATTTAAACACATGATTATTTGTTTGCTGTGCTCTATGGCCTCTGCTACAGACCTCATCGAAATGACACTTAGATATCTTAGGGTGTACATATCAAGTTATCCCAAATGGTCTAGCGGATAGGCATCTACCTTGTAACGCAGGGCGGCCCGGGTTCGATTCCCGTCATGGCAAATGTTTTTTGTAGAAAAATAAAATGAGTCCCAACGTGTGCAACAGAACAGTTCGAAATCTCGTTACATTTGCATCGTCATGAACATGACTTATATCAGGCTAGCTCATTTTTTCTTTGTTCATTTTAAGTGTAGAAACAATATTTCGTTTGTGACCATTTTTTTCTGCCGTTTTGACAACAGGCTCATGACTAAAGAACACACGGCTGTCTGCTGATTGACGCTTGACTGTAGATTTTCGCTTTGTGTCAAAAGAACTTCCTAACGCACACTTTTTCAAAGTAGGTGAATTCATCAGATCTGTTTGAAACATTGCCTTTTATCCATGCACGACGACTGCTTAGATACTCGCAGCACAGTTGCCCCATATACATTGCCCATGAGCGCGGAGCTTGTCTTTGTCACTGTAGCAACTTTGCTCCATCAGCGGGAGAAGGCGCTTCGACGCCCCTGTAAGCACATGTTTCTCTGATTCCTTTGTTTCAGGCAAGCCACTGTGACGTCAGACGCCTTTACGCATACAGCTTTGCGATGCTTAGACAATAATAACATAATTCATGTTTACATTTCTTTAATTTTCGACGCATTGTCGTTATTCGTGACGCATCAATGACCAATTGATTATATGGCAATGCAATGAAAAAAGCGTGTGGAAAACAGTGTTAATGACAGATTTGAGAAGCACATTTCTTCAATGTTGGCCGCATGGCATTCCTGTGCAGGTGACAATGGTAATTTTTCAAAACGACAAGGATATTTAAACACATGATTATTTGTTTGCTGTGCTCTATGGCCTCTGCTACAGACCTCATCGAAATGACACTTAGATATCTTAGGGTGTACATATCAAGTTATCCCAAATGGTCTAGCGGATAGGCATCTACCTTGTAACGCAGGGCGGCCCGGGTTCGATTCCCGTCATGGCAAATGTTTTTTGTAGAAAAATAAAATGAGTCCCAACGTGTGCAACAGAACAGTTCGAAATCTCGTTACATTTGCATCGTCATGAACATGACTTATATCAGGCTAGCTAATTTTTTCTTTGTTCATTTTAAGTGTAGAAACAATATTTCGTTTGTGAACATTTTTTTCTGCCGTTTTGACAACAGGCTCATTACTAAAGAACACACGGCTGTCTGCTGATTGACGCTTGACTGTAGATTTTCGCTTTGTGTCAAAAGAACTTCCTAACGCACACTTTTTCAAAGTAGGTGAATTCATCAGATCTGTTTGAAACATTGCATTTTATCCATGCACGACGACTGCTTAGATACTCGCAGCACAGTTGCCCCATATAAATTGCCCATGAGCGCGGAGCTTGTCTTTGTCACTGTAGCAACTTTGCTCCATCAGGGGGACAAGCCGGTTCGACGGCCCTGTAAGCACATGTTTCTCTAATTCCTTTGTTTCAGGCAAGCCACAGTGACGTCAGACGCCTTTGCGCATACAGCTTTGCGATGCTTAGACAGTAATAACATAATTCATGTTTACATTTCTTTAATTTTCGACGCATTGTCGTTATTCGTGACGCATCAATGACCAATTGATTATATGGCAATGCAATGAAAAAAGCGTGTGGAAAACAGTGTTAATGACAGATTTGAGAAGCACATTTCTTCAATGTTGGCCGCATGGCATTCCTGTGCAGGTGACAATGGTAATTTTTCAAAACGACAAGGATATTTAAACACATGATTATTTGTTTGCTGTGCTCTTTGGCCTCTGCTACAGACCTCATCGAAATGACACTTAGATATCTTAGGGTGTACATATCAAGTCTTCCCAAATGGTCTAGCGGATAGGCATCTACCTTGTAACGCAGGGCGGCCCGGGTTCGATTCCCGTCATGGCAAATGTTTTTTGTAGAAAAATAAAATGAGTCCCAACGTGTGCAACAGAACAGTTCGAAATCTCGTTACATTTGCATCGTCATGAACATGACTTATATCAGGCTAGCTAATTTTTTCTTTGTTCATTTTAAGTGTAGAAACAATATTTCGTTTGTGAACATTTTTTTCTGCCGTTTTGACAACAGGCTCATGACTAAAGAACACACGGCTGTCTGCTGATTGACGCTTGACTGTAGATTTTCGCTTTGTGTCAAAAGAACTCCCTAACGCACACTTTTTCAAAGTAGGTGAATTCATCAGATCTGTTTGAAACATTGCATTTTATCCATGCACGACGACTACTTAGATACTCGCAGCACAGTTGCCCCATATAAATTGCCCATGAGCGCGGAGCTTGTCTTTGTCACTGTAGCAACTTTGCTCCATCAGGGGGACAAGCCGGTTCGACGGCCCTGTAAGCACATGTTTCTCTAATTCCTTTGTTTCAGGCAAGCCACAGTGACGTCAGACGCCTTTGCGCATACAGCTTTGCGATGCTTAGACAGTAATAACATAATTCATGTTTACATTTCTTTAATTTTCGACGCATTGTCGTTATTCGTGACGCATCAATGACCAATTGATTATATGGCAATGCAATGAAAAAAGCGTGTGGAAAACAGTGTTAATGACAGATTTGAGAAGCACATTTCTTCAATGTTGGCCGCATGGCATTCCTGTGCAGGTGACAATGGTAATTTTTCAAAACGACAAGGATATTTAAACACATGATTATTTGTTTGCTGTGCTCTATGGCCTCTGCTACAGACCTCATCGAAATGACACTTAGATATCTTAGGGTGTACATATCAAGTTTTCCCAAATGGTCTAGCGGATAGGCATCTACCTTGTAACGCAGGGCGGCCCGGGTTCGATTCCCGTCATGGCAAATGTTTTTTGTAGAAAAATAAAATGAGTCCCAACGTGTGCAACAGAACAGTTCGAAATCTCGTTACATTTGCATCGTCATGAACATGACTTATATCAGGCTAGCTCATTTTTTCTTTGTTCATTTTAAGTGTAGAAACAATATTTCGTTTGTGACCATTTTTTTCTGCCGTTTTGACAACAGGCTCATGACTAAAGAACACACGGCTGTCTGCTGATTGACGCTTGACTGTAGATTTTCGCTTTGTGTCAAAAGAACTCCCTAACGCACACTTTTTCAAAGTAGGTGAATTCATCAGATCTGTTTGAAACATTGCATTTTATCCATGCACGACGACTACTTAGATACTCGCAGCACAGTTGCCTCATATAAATTGCCCATGAGCGCGGAGCTTGTCTTTGTCACTGCAGCAACTTTGCTCCATCAGCGGGAGAAGGTGGTTCGACGCCACTGTAAGCACATGTTTCTCTAATTCCTTTGTTTCAGGCAAGCCACTGTGACGTCAGACGCCTTTACGCATACAGCTTTGCGATGCTTAGACAGTAATAACATAATTCATGTTTACATTTCTTTAATTTTCGACGCATTGTCGTTATTCGTGACGCATCAATGACCAATTGATTATATGGCAATGCAATGAAAAAAGCGTGTGGAAAACAGTGTTAATGACAGATTTGAGAAGCACATTTCTTCAATGTTGGCCGCATGGCATTCCTGTGCAGGTGACAATGGTAATTTTTCAAAACGACAAGGATATTTAAACACATGATTATTTGTTTGCTGTGCTCTATGGCCTCTGCTACAGACCTCATCGAAATGACACTTAGATATCTTAGGGTGTACATATCAAGTCTTCCCAAATGGTCTAGCGGATAGGAATCTGCCTTGTCACGCAGGGCGGCCTGGGTTTGATTCCCGTCATGGCAAATGATTTTTGTAGAAAAATAAAATGAGTCCCAACGTGTGCAACAGAACAGTTCGAAATCTCGTTACATTTGCATCGTCATGAACATGACTTATATCAGGCTAGCTCATTTTTTCTTTGTTCATTTTAAGTGTAGAAACAATATTTCGTTTGTGACCATTTTTTTCTGCCGTTTTGACAACAGGCTCATGACTAAAGAACACACGGCTGTCTGCTGATTGACGCTTGACTGTAGATTTTCGCTTTGTGTCAAAAGAACTTCCTAACGCACACTTTTTCAAAGTAGGTGAATTCATCAGATCTGTTTGAAACATTGCATTTTATCCATGCACGATGACTGCTTAGATACTCGCAGCACAGTTGCCCCATATACATTGCCCATGAGCGCGGAGCTTGTCTTTGTCACTGTAGCAACTTTGCTCCATCAGCGGGAGAAGGCGGTTCGACGCCCCTGTAAGCACATGTTTCTCTGATTCCTTTGTTTCAGGCAAGCCACTGTGACGTCAGACGCCTTTACGCATACAGCTTTGCGATGCTTAGACAGTAATAACATAATTCATGTTTACATTTCTTTAATTTTCGACGCATTGTCGTTATTCGTGACGCATCAATGACCAATTGATTATATGGCAATGCAATGAAAAAAGCGTGTGGAAAACAGTGTTAATGACAGATTTGAGAAGCACATTTCTTCAATGTTGGCCGCATGGCATTCCTGTGCAGGTGACAATGGTAATTTTTCAAAACGACAAGGATATTTAAACACATGATTATTTGTTTGCTGTGCTCTATGGCCTCTGCTACAGACCTCATCGAAATGACACTTAGATATCTTAGGGTGTACATATCAAGTCTTCCCAAATGGTCTAGCGGATAGGAATCTGCCTTGTCACGCAGGGCGTCCCGGGTTCGATTCCCGTCATGGCAAATGATTTTTGTAGAAAAATAAAATGAGTCCCAACGTGTGCAACAGAACAGTTCGAAATCTCGTTACATTTGCATCGTCATGAACATGACTTATATCAGGCTAGCTAATTTTTTCTTTGTTCATTTTAAGTGTAGAAACAATATTTCGTTTGTGACCATTTTTTTCTGCCGTTTTGACAACAGGCTCATTACTAAAGAACACACGGCTGTCTGCTGATTGACGCTTGACTGTAGATTTTCGCTTTGTGTCAAAAGAACTCCCTAACGCACACTTTTTCAAAGTAGGTGAATTCATCAGATCTTTTTGAAACATTGCATTTTATCCATGCACGACGACTACTTAGATACTCGCAGCACAGTTGCCTCATATAAATTGCCCATGAGCGCGGAGCTTGTCTTTGTCACTGTAGCAACTTTGCTCCATCAGCGGGAGAAGGCGGTTCGACGCCCCTGTAAGCACATGTTTCTCTAATTCCTTTGTTTCAGGCAAGCCACTGTGACGTCAGACGCCTTTACGCATACAGCTTTGCGATGCTTAGACAGTAATAACATAATTCATGTTTACATTTCTTTAATTTTCGACGCATTGTCGTTATTCGTGACGCATCAATGACCAATTGATTATATGGCAATGCAATGAAAAAAGCGTGTGGAAAACAGTGTTAATGACAGATTTGAGAAGCACATTTCTTCAATGTTGGCCGCATGGCATTCCTGTGCAGGTGACAATGGTAATTTTTCAAAACGACAAGGATATTTAAACACATGATTATTTGTTTGCTGTGCTCTATGGCCTCTGCTACAGACCTCATCGAAATGACACTTAGATATCTTAGGGTGTACATATCAAGTCTTCCCAAATGGTCTAGCGGATAGGAATCTGCCTTGTCACGCAGGGCGGCCCGGGTTCGATTCGCGTCATGGCAAATGATTTTTGTAGAAAAATAAAATGAGTCCCAACGTGTGCAACAGAACAGTTCGAAATCTCGTTACATTTGCATCGTCATGAACATGACTTATATCAGGCTAGCTAATTTTTTCTTTGTTCATTTTAAGTGTAGAAACAATATTTCGTTTGTGAACATTTTTTTCTGCCGTTTTGACAACAGGCTCATTACTAAAGAACACACGGCTGTCTGCTGATTGACGCTTGACTGTAGATTTTCGCTTTGTGTCAAAAGAACTCCCTAACGCACACTTTTTCAAAGTAGGTGAATTCATCAGATCTGTTTGAAACATTGCATTTTATCCATGCACGACGACTACTTAGATACTCGCAGCACAGTTGCCTCATATAAATTGCCCATGAGCGCGGAGCTTGTCTTTGTCACTGTAGCAACTTTGCTCCATCAGCGGGAGAAGGCGGTTCGACGCCCCTGTAAGCACATGTTTCTCTAATTCCTTTGTTTCAGGCAAGCCACTGTGACGTCAGACGCCTTTACGCATACAGCTTTGCGATGCTTAGACAGTAATAACATAATTCATGTTTACATTTCTTTAATTTTCGACGCATTGTCGTTATTCGTGACGCATCAATGACCAATTGATTATATGGCAATGCAATGAAAAAAGCGTGTGGAAAACAGTGTTAATGACAGATTTGAGAAGCACATTTCTTCAATGTTGGCCGCATGGCATTCCTGTGCAGGTGACAATGGTAATTTTTCAAAACGACAAGGATATTTAAACACATGATTATTTGTTTGCTGTGCTCTATGGCCTCTGCTACAGACCTCATCGAAATGACACTTAGATATCTTAGGGTGTACATATCAAGTCTTCCCAAATGGTCTAGCGGATAGGAATCTGCCTTGTCACGCAGGGCGGCCCGGGTTCGATTCGCGTCATGGCAAATGATTTTTGTAGAAAAATAAAATGAGTCCCAACGTGTGCAACAGAACAGTTCGAAATCTCGTTACATTTGCATCGTCATGAACATGACTTATATCAGGCTAGCTAATTTTTTCTTTGTTCATTTTAAGTGTAGAAACAATATTTCGTTTGTGAACATTTTTTTCTGCCGTTTTGACAACAGGCTCATTACTAAAGAACACACGGCTGTCTGCTGATTGACGCTTGACTGTAGATTTTCGCTTTGTGTCAAAAGAACTCCCTAACGCACACTTTTTCAAAGTAGGTGAATTCATCAGATCTGTTTGAAACATTGCATTTTATCCATGCACGACGACTACTTAGATACTCGCAGCACAGTTGCCTCATATAAATTGCCCATGAGCGCGGAGCTTGTCTTTGTCACTGTAGCAACTTTGCTCCATCAGCGGGAGAAGGCGGTTCGACGCCCCTGTAAGCACATGTTTCTCTAATTCCTTTGTTTCAGGCAAGCCACTGTGACGTCAGACGCCTTTACGCATACAGCTTTGCGATGCTTAGACAGTAATAACATAATTCATGTTTACATTTCTTTAATTTTCGACGCATTGTCGTTATTCGTGACGCATCAATGACCAATTGATTATATGGCAATGCATTGAAAAAAGCGTGTGGAAAACAGTGTTAATGACAGATTTGAGAAGCACATTTCTTCAATGTTGGCCGCATGGCATTCCTGTGCAGGTGACAATGGTAATTTTTCAAAACGACAAGGATATTTAAACACATGATTATTTGTTTGCTGTGCTCTATGGCCTCTGCTACAGACCTCATCGAAATGACACTTAGATATCTTAGGGTGTACATATCAAGTCTTCCCAAATGGTCTAGCGGATAGGAATCTGCCTTGTCACGCAGGGCGGCCCGGGTTCGATTCCCGTCATGGCAAATGATTTTTGTAGAAAAATAAAATGAGTCCCAACGTGTGCAACAGAACAGTTCGAAATCTCGTTACATTTGCATCGTCATGAACATGACTTATATCAGGCTAGCTAATTTTTTCTTTGTTCATTTTAAGTGTAGAAACAATATTTCGTTTGTGAACATTTTTTTCTGCCGTTTTGACAACAGGCTCATTACTAAAGAACACACGGCTGTCTGCTGATTGACGCTTGACTGTAGATTTTCGCTTTGTGTCAAAAGAACTCCCTAACGCACACTTTTTCAAAGTAGGTGAATTCATCAGATCTGTTTGAAACATTGCATTTTATCCATGCACGACGACTACTTAGATACTCGCAGCACAGTTGCCTCATATAAATTGCCCATGAGCGCGGAGCTTGTCTTTGTCACTGTAGCAACTTTGCTCCATCAGCGGGAGAAGGCGGTTCGACGCACATGTTTCTCTAATTCCTTTGTTTCAGGCAAGCCACTGTGACGTCAGACGCCTTTACGCATACAGCTTTGCGATGCTTAGACAGTAATAACATAATTCATGTTTACATTTCTTTAATTTTCGACGCATTGTCGTTATTCGTGACGCATCAATGACCAATTGATTATATGGCAATGCAATGAAAAAAGCGTGTGGAAAACAGTGTTAATGACAGATTTGAGAAGCACATTTCTTCAATGTTGGCCGCATGGCATTCCTGTGCAGGTGACAATGGTAATTTTTCAAAACGACAAGGATATTTAAACACATGATTATTTGTTTGCTGTGCTCTATGGCCTCTGCTACAGACCTCATCGAAATGACACTTAGATATCTTAGGGTGTACATATCAAGTCTTCCCAAATGGTCTAGCGGATAGGAATCTGCCTTGTCACGCAGGGCGGCCCGGGTTCGATTCCCGTCATGGCAAATGATTTTTGTAGAAAAATAAAATGAGTCCCAACGTGTGCAACAGAACAGTTCGAAATCTCGTTACATTTGCATCGTCATGAACATGACTTATATCAGGCTAGCTAATTTTTTCTTTGTTCATTTTAAGTGTAGAAACAATATTTCGTTTGTGAACATTTTTTTCTGCCGTTTTGACAACAGGCTCATTACTAAAGAACACACGGCTGTCTGCTGATTGACGCTTGACTGTAGATTTTCGCTTTGTGTCAAAAGAACTCCCTAACGCACACTTTTTCAAAGTAGGTGAATTCATCAGATCTGTTTGAAACATTGCATTTTATCCATGCACGACGACTACTTAGATACTCGCAGCACAGTTGCCTCATATAAATTGCCCATGAGCGCGGAGCTTGTCTTTGTCACTGTAGCAACTTTGCTCCATCAGCGGGAGAAGGCGGTTCGACGCCCCTGTAAGCACATGTTTCTCTAATTCCTTTGTTTCAGGCAAGCCACTGTGACGTCAGACGCCTTTACGCATACAGCTTTGCGATGCTTAGACAGTAATAACATAATTCATGTTTACATTTCTTTAATTTTCGACGCATTGTCGTTATTCGTGACGCATCAATGACCAATTGATTATATGGCAATGCAATGAAAAAAGCGTGTGGAAAACAGTGTTAATGACAGATTTGAGAAGCACATTTCTTCAATGTTGGCCGCAAGGCATTCCTGTGCAGGTGACAATGGTAATTTTTCAAAATGACAAGGATATTTAAACACATGATTATTTGTTTGCTGTGCTCTATGGCCTCTGCTACAGACCTCATCGTAATGACACTTAGATATCTTAGGGTGTACATATCAAATCTTCCCAAATGGTCTAGCGGATAGGAATCTGCCTTGTCACGCAGGGCGGCCCGGGTTCGATTCCCGTCATGGCAAATGATTTTTGTAGAAAAATAAAATGAGTCCCAACGTGTGCAACAGAACAGTTCGAAATCTCGTTACATTTGCATCGTCATGAACATGACTTATATCAGGCTAGCTCATTTTTTCTTTGTTCATTTTAAGTGTAGAAACAATATTTCGTTTGTGACCATTTTTTTCTGCCGTTTTGACAACAGGCTCATGACTAAAGAACACACGGCTGTCTGCTGATTGACGCTTGACTGTAGATTTTCGCTTTGTGTCAAAAGAACTTCCTAACGCACACTTTTTCAAAGTAGGTGAATTCATCAGATCTGTTTGAAACATTGCATTTTATCCATGCACGACGACTGCTTAGATACTCGCAGCACAGTTGCCCCATATAAATTGCCCATGAGCGCGGAGCTTGTCTTTGTCACTGTAGCAACTTTGCTCCATCAGCGGGAGAAGGCGGTTCGACGCCCCTGTAAGCACATGTTTCTCTGATTCCTTTGTTTCAGGCAAGCCACTGTGACGTCAGACGCCTTTACGCATACAGCTTTGCGATGCTTAGACAGTAATAACATAATTCATGTTTACATTTCTTTAATTTTCGACGCATTGTCGTTATTCGTGACGCATCAATGACCAATTGATTATATGGCAATGCAATGAAAAAAGCGTGTGGAAAACAGTGTTAATGACAGATTTGAGAAGCACATTTCTTCAATGTTGGCCGCATGGCATTCCTGTGCAGGTGACAATGGTAATTTTTCAAAACGACAAGGATATTTCAACACATGATTATTTGTTTGCTGTGCTCTATGGCCTCTGCTACAGACCTCATCGAAATGACACTTAGATATCTTAGGGTGTACCTATCAAGTCTTCCCAAATGGTCTAGCGGATAGGCATCTACCTTGTAATGCAGGGCGGCCCGGGTTCGATTCCCGTCATGGCAAATGTTTTTTGTAGAAAAATAAAATGAGTCCCAACGTGTGCAACAGAACAGTTCGAAATCTCGTTACATTTGCATCGTCATGAACATGACTTATATCAGGCTAGCTAATTTTTTCTTTGTTCATTTTAAGTGTAGAAACAATATTTCGTTTGTGAACATTTTTTTCTGCCGTTTTGACAACAGGCTCATGACTAAAGAACACACGGCTGTCTGCTGATTGACGCTTGACTGTAGATTTTCGCTTTGTGTCAAAAGGACTCCCTTAACGCACACTTTTTCAAAGTAGGTGAATTCATCAGATCTGTTTGAAACATTGCATTTTATCCATGCACGACGACTGCTTAGATACTCGCAGCACAGTTGTCCCATATAAATTGCCCATGAGCGCGGAGCTTGTCTTTGTCACTGTAGCAACTTTGCTCCATCAGGGGGACAAGCCGGTTCGACGCCCCTGTAAGCACATGTTTCTCTAATTCCTTTGTTTCAGGCAAGCCACTGTGACGTCAGACGCCTTTGCGCATACAGCTTTGCGATGCTTAGACAGTAATAACATAATTCATGTTTACATTTCTTTAATTTTCGACGCATTGTCGTTATTCGTGACGCATCAATGACCAATTGATTATATGGCAATGCAATGAAAAAAGCGTGTGGAAAACAGTGTTAATGACAGATTTGAGAAGCACATTTCTTCAATGTTGGCCGCATGGCATTCCTGTGCAGGTGACAATGGTAATTTTTCAAAACGACAAGGATATTTAAACACATGATTATTTGTTTGGTGTGCTCTATGGCCTCTGCGACAGACCTCATCGAAATGACACTTAGATATCTTAGGGTCTATATATGAAATCTTCCCAAATGGTCTAGCGGATAGGAATCTGCCTTGTAACGCAGGGCGGCCCGGGTTCGATTCCCGTCATGGCAAATGATTCTTGTAGAAAAATAAAATGAGTCCCAACGTGTGCAACAGAAAAGTTCGAAATCTAGTTACATTTGCATCGTCATGAACATGACTTATATCAGGCTAGCTCATTTTGTCTTTGTTCATTTTATGTTTAGAAACAATATTTCGTTTGTGACCATTTTTTTCTGCCGTTTTGACAACAGGCTCATGACTAAAGAACACACGGCTGTCTGCTGATTGACGCTTGACTGTAGATTTTCGCTTTGTGTCAAAAGGACTCCCTTAACACACACTTTTTCAAAGTAGGTGAATTCATCAGATCTGTTTGAAACATTGCATTTTATCCATGCACGACGACTGCTTAGATACTCGCAGCACAGTTGCCCCATATAAATTGCCCATGAGGGCGGAGCTTGTCTTTGTCACTGTAGCAAATTTGCTCCATCAGGGAGACAAGCCGGTTCGACGCCCCTGTAAGCACATGTTTCTCTAATTCCTTTGTTTCAGGCAAGCCACTGTGACGTCAGACGCCTTTACGCATACAGTTTTGCGATGCTTAGACAGTAATAACATAATTCATGTTTACATTTCTTTAATTTTCGACGCATTGTCGTTATTCGTGACGCATCAATGACCAATTGATTATATGGCAATGCAATGAAAAAAGCGTGTGGAAAACAGTGTTAATGACAGATTTGAGAAGCACATTTCTTCAATGTTGGCCGCATGGCATTCCTGTGCAGGTGACAATGGTAATTTTTCAAAACGACAAGGATATTTAAACACATGATTATTTGTTTGGTGTGCTGTATGGCCTCTGCTACAGACCTCATCGAAATGACATTTAGATATCTTAGGGTGCACATATGAAATCTTCCCAAATGGTCTAGCGGATAGGAATCTGCCTTGTAACGCAGGGCGTCCCGGGTTCGATTCCCGTCATGGCAAATGATTCTTGTAGAGAAATAAAATGAGTCCCAACGTGTGCAACAGAACAGTTCGAAATCTCGTTACATTTGCATCGTCATGAACATGACTTATATCAGGCTAGCTCATTTTTTCTTTGTTCATTTTAAGTGTAGAAACAATATTTCGTTTGTGACCATTTTTTTCTGCCGTTTTGACAACAGGCTCATGACTAAAGAACACACGGCTGTCTGCTGATTGACGCTTGACTGTAGATTTTCGCTTTGTGTCAAAAGGACTCCCTTAACGCACACTTTTTCAAAGTAGGTGAATTCATCAGATCTGTTTGAAACATTGCATTTTATCCATGCACGACGACTGCTTAGATACTCGCAGCACAGTTGCCCCATATAAATTGCCCATGAGCGCGGAGCTTGTCTTTGTCACTGTAGCAACTTTGCTCCATCAGGGGGACAAGCCGGTTCGACGCCCCTGTAAGCACATGTTTCTCTAATTCCTTTGTTTCAGGCAAGCCACAGTGACGTCAGACGCCTTTGCGCATACAGCTTTGCGATGCTTAGACAGTAATAACATAATTCATGTTTACATTTCTTTAATTTTCGACGCATTGTCGTTATTCGTGACGCATCAATGACCAATTGATTAAATGGCAATGCAATGAAAAAAGCGTGTGGAAAACAGTGTTAATGACAGATTTGAGAAGCACATTTCTTCAATGTTGGCCGCATGTCATTCCTGTGCAGGTGACAATGGTAATTTTTCAAAACGACAAGGATATTTAAACACATGATTATTTGTTTGGTGTGCTGTATGGCCTCTGCTACAGACCTCATCGAAATGACACTTAGATATCTTAGGGTGCACATATGAAATCTTCCCAAATGGTCTAGCGGATAGGAATCTGCCTTGTAACGCAGGGCGTCCCGGGTTCGATTCCCGTCATGGCAAATGATTCTTGTAGAGAAATAAAATGAGTCCCAACGTGTGCAACAGAACAGTTCGAAATCTCGTTACATTTGCATCGTCATGAACATGACTTATATCAGGCTAGCTCATTTTTTCTTTGTTCATTTTAAGTGTAGAAACAATATTTCGTTTGTGACCATTTTTTTCTGCCGTTTTGACAACAGGCTCATGACTAAAGAACACACGGCTGTCTGCTGATTGACGCTTGACTGTAGATTTTCGCTTTGTGTCAAAAGGACTCCCTTAACGCACACTTTTTCAAAGTAGGTGAATTCATCAGATCTGTTTGAAACATTGCATTTTATCCATGCACGACGACTGCTTAGATACTCGCAGCACAGTTGCCCCATATAAATTGCCCATGAGCGCGGAGCTTGTCTTTGTCACTGTAGCAACTTTGCTCCATCAGGGGGACAAGCCGGTTCGACGCCCCTGTAAGCACATGTTTCTCTAATTCCTTTGTTTCAGGCAAGCCACTGTGACGTCAGACGCCTTTACGCATACAGCTTTGCGATGCTTAGACAGTAATAACATAATTCATGTTTACATTTCTTTAATTTTCGACGCATTGTCGTTATTCGTGACGCATCAATGACCAATTGATTATATGGCAATGCAATGAAAAAAGCGTGTGGAAAACAGTGTTAATGACAGATTTGAGAAGCACCTTTCTTCAATGTTGGCCGCATGGCATTCCTGTGCAGGTGACAATGGTAATTTTTCAAAACGACAAGGATATTTAAACACATGATTATTTGTTTGGTGTGCTCTATGGCCTCTGCGACAGACCTCATCGAAATGACACTTAGATATCTTAGGGTGTACATATCAAGTCTTCCCAAATGGTCTAGCGGATAGGAATCTGCCTTGTAACGCAGGGCGGCCCGGGTTCGATTCCCGTCATGGCAAATGATTCTTGTAGAAAAATAAAATGAGTCCCAACGTGTGCAACAGAACAGTTTGAAATCTCGTTACATTTGCATCGTCATGAACATGACTTATATCAGGCTAGCTCATTTTTTCTTTGTTCATTTTAAGTGTAGAAACAATATTTCGTTTGTGACCATTTTTTTCTGCCGTTTTGACAACAGGCTCATGACTAAAGAACACACGGCTGTCTGCTGATTGACGCTTGACTGTAGATTTTCGCTTTGTGTCAAAAGGACTCCCTTAACGCACACTTTTTCAAAGTAGGTGAATTCATCAGATCTGTTTGAAACATTGCATTTTATCCATGCACGACGACTGCTTAGATACTCGCAGCACAGTTGCCCCATATAAGTTGCCCATGAGCGCGGAGCTTGTCTTTGTCATTGTCGCAACTTTGCTCCATCAGGGGGACAAGCCGGTTCGACGCCCCTGTAAGCACATGTTTCTCTCATTCCTTTGTTTCAGGCAAGCCACAGTGACGTCAGACGCCTTTGCGCATACAGTTTTGCGATGCTTAGACAGTAATAACATAATTCATGTTTACATTTCTTTAATTTACGACGCATTGTCGTTATTCGTGACGCATCAATGAACAATTGATTATATGTCAATGCAATGAAAAAAGCGCGTGGAAAACAGTGTTAATGACAGATTTGAGAAGCACATTTCTTCAATGTTGGCCGCATGGCATTCCTGTGCAGGTGACAATGGTAATTTTTCAAAACGACAAGGATATTTAAACACATGATTATTTGTTTGGTGTGCTCTATGGCCTCTGCGACAGAGCTCAACGAAATGACACTTAGATATCTTAGGGTACACATATGAAATCTTCCCAAATGGTCTAGCGTATAGGAATCTGCCTTGTAACGCAGGGCGGCCCGGGTTCGATTCCCGTCATGGCAAATGATTCTTGTAGAAAAATAAAATGAGTCCCAACGTGTGCAACAGAACATTTCGAAATCTCGTTACATTTGCATCGTCATGAACATGACTTATATCAGGCTAGCTCATTTTTTCTTTGTTCATTTTAAGTGTAGAAACAATATTTCGTTTGTGACCATTTTTTTCTGCCGTTTTGACAACAGGCTCATGACTAAAGAACACACGGCTGTCTGCTGATTGACGCTTGACTGTAGATTTTCGCTTTGTGTCAAAAGGACTCCCTTAACGCACACTTTTTCAAAGTAGGTGAATTCATCAGATCTGTTTGAAACATTGCATTTTATCCATGCACGACGACTGCTTAGATACTCGCAGCACAGTTTCCCCATATAAATTGCCCATGAGCGCGGAGCTTGTCTTTGTCACTGTAGCAACTTTGCTCCATCAGGGGGACAAGCCTGTTCGACGCCCCTGTAAGCACATGTTTCTCTAATTCCTTTGTTTCAGGCAAGCCACTGTGACGTCAGACGCCTTTACGCATACAGCTTTGCGATGCTTAGACAGTAATAACATAATTCATGTTTACATTTCTTTAATTTTCGACGCATTGTCGTTATTCGTGACGCATCAATGACCAATTGATTATATTTGCAATGCAATGAAAAAAGCGTGTGAAAAACAGTGTTAATGACAGATTTGAGAAGCACATTTCTTCAATGTTGGCCGCATGGCATTCCTGTGCAGGTGACAATGGTAATTTTTCAAAACGACAAGGATATTTAAACACATGATTATTTGTTTGGTGTGCTCTATGGCCTCTGCGACAGACCTCATCGAAATGACACTTAGATATCTTAGGGTGTATATATCAAGTCTTCCCAAATGGTCTAGCGGATAGGAATCTGCCTGGTAACGCAGGGCGGCCCGGGTTCGATTCCCGTCATGGCAAATGATTCTTGTAGAAAAATAAAATGAGTCCCAACGTGTGCAACAGAAAAGTTCGAAATCTCGTTACATTTGCATCGTCATGAACATGACTTATATCAGGCTAGCTCATTTTGTCTTTGTTCATTTTAAGTGTAGAAACAATATTTCGTTTGTGACCATTTTTTTCTGCCGTTTTGACAACAGGCTCATGACTAAAGAACACACGGCTGTCTGCTGATTGACGCTTGACTGTAGATTTTCGCTTTGTGTCAAAAGGACTCCCTTAACGCACACTTTTTCAAAGTAGGTGAATTCATCAGATCTGTTTGAAACATTGCATTTTATCCATGCACGACGACTGCTTAGATACTCGCAGCACAGTTGCCCCATATAAATTGCCCATGAGCGCGGAGCTTGTCTTTGTCACTGTAGCAACTTTGCTCCATCAGGGGGACAAGCCGGTTCGACGCCCCTGTAAGCACATGTTTCTCTAATTTCTTTGTTTCAGGCAAGCCACTGTGACGTCAGACGCCTTTACGCATACAGCTTCGCGATGCTTAGACAGTAATAACATAATTCATGTTTACATTTCTTTAATTTTCGACGCATTGTCGTTATTCGTGACGCATCAATGACCAATTGATTTTATGGCAATGCAATGAAAAAAGTGTGTGGAAAACAGTGTTAATGACAGATTTGAGAAGCACATTTCTTCAATGTTGGCCGCATGGCATTCCTGTGCAGGTGACAATGGTAATTTTTCAAAACGACAAGGATATTTAAACACATGATTATTTGTTTGGTGTGCTCTATGGCCTCTGCTACAGACCTCATCGAAATGACACTTAGATATCTTAGGGTGCACCTATGAAATCTTCCCAAATGGTCTAGCGGATAGGAATCTGCCTTGTAACGCAGGGCGGCCCGGGTTCGATTCCCGTCATGGCAAATGATTCTTGTAGAAAAATAAAATGAGTCCCAACGTGTGCAACAGAACAGTTCGAAATCTCGTTACATTTGCATCGTCATGAACATGACTTATATCAGGCTCGCTCATTTTTTCTTTGTTCATTTTAAGTGTAGAAACAATATTTCGTTTGTGACCATTTTTTTCTGCCGTTTTGACAACAGGCTCATGACTAAAGAACACACGGCTGTCTGCTGATTGACGCTTGACTGTAGATTTTCGCTTTGTGTCAAAAGGACTCCCTTAACGCACACTTTTTCAAAGTAGGTGAATTCATCAGATCTGTTTGAAACATTGCATTTTATCCATGCACGACGACTGCTTAGATACTCGCAGCACAGTTGCCCCATATAAATTGCCCATGAGCGCGGAGCTTGTCTTTGTCACTGTAGCAACTTTGCTCCATCAGGGGGACAAGCCGGTTCGACGCCCCTGTAAGCACATGTTTCTCTAATTTCTTTGTTTCAGGCAAGCCACTGTGACGTCAGACGCCTTTACGCATACAGCTTCGCGATGCTTAGACAGTAATAACATAATTCATGTTTACATTTCTTTAATTTTCGACGCATTGTCGTTATTCGTGACGCATCAATGACCAATTGATTTTATGGCAATGCAATGAAAAAAGTGTGTGGAAAACAGTGTTAATGACAGATTTGAGAAGCACATTTCTTCAATGTTGGCCGCATGGCATTCCTGTGCAGGTGACAATGGTAATTTTTCAAAACGACAAGGATATTTAAACACATGATTATTTGTTTGGTGTGCTCTATGGCCTCTGCTACAGACCTCATCGAAATGACACTTAGATATCTTAGGGTGCACCTATGAAATCTTCCCAAATGGTCTAGCGGATAGGAATCTGCCTTGTAACGCAGGGCGGCCCGGGTTCGATTCCCGTCATGGCAAATGATTCTTGTAGAAAAATAAAATGAGTCCCAACGTGTGCAACAGAACAGTTCGAAATCTCGTTACATTTGCATCGTCATGAACATGACTTATATCAGGCTCGCTCATTTTTTCTTTGTTCATTTTAAGTGTAGAAACAATATTTCGTTTGTGACCATTTTTTTCTGCCGTTTTGACAACAGGCTCATGACTAAAGAACACACGGCTGTCTGCTGATTGACGCTTGACTGTAGATTTTCGCTTTGTGTCAAAAGGACTCCCTTAACGCACACTTTTTCAAAGTAGGTGAATTCATCAGATCTGTTTGAAACATTGCATTTTATCCATGCACGACGACTGCTTAGATACTCGCAGCACAATTGTCCCATATAAATTGCCCATGAGCGCGGAGCTTGTCTTTGTCACTGTAGCAACTTTGCTCCATCAGGGGGACAAGCCGGTTCGACGCCCCTTGTAAGCACATGTTTCTCTAATTCCTTTGTTTCAGGCAAGCCACAGTGACGTCAGACGCCTTTGCGCATACAGCTTTGCGATGCTTAGACAGTAATAACATAATTCATGTTTACATTTCTTTAATTTTCGACGCATTGTCGTTATTCGTGACGCATCAATGACCAATTGATTATATGGCAATGCAATGAAAAAAGCGTGTGGAAAACAGTGTTAATGACAGATTTGAGAAGCACATTTCTTCAATGTTGGCCGCATGGCATTCCTGTGCAGGTGACAATGGTAATTTTTCAAAACGACAAGGATATTTAAACACATGATTATTTGTTTGGTGTGCTGTATGGCCTCTGCTACAGACCTCATCGAAATGACACTTCGATATCTTAGGGTGTACATATCAAGTTTTCCCAAATGGTCTAGCGGATAGGCATCTACCTTGTAACGCAGGGCGGCCCGGGTTCGGTTCCCGTCATGGCAAATGTTTTTTGTAGAAAAATAAAATGAGTCCCAACGTGTGCAACAGAACAGTTCGAAATCTCGTTACATTTGCATCGTCATGAACATGACTTATATCAGGCTAGCTCATTTTTTCTTTGTTCATTTTAAGTGTAGAAACAATATTTCGTTTGTGAACATTTTTTTCTGCCGTTTTGACAACAGGCTCATTACTAAAGAACACACGGCTGTCTGCTGATTGACGCTTGACTGTAGATTTTCGCTTTGTGTCAAAAGAAGTCCCTAACGCACACTTTTTCAAAGTAGGTGAATTCATCAGATCTGTTTGAAACATTGCATTTTATCCATGCACGACGACTGCTTAGATACTCGCAGCACAGTTGCCCCATATAAATTGCCCATGAGCGCGGAGCTTGTCTTTGTCACTGTAGCAACTTTGCTCCATCAGCGGGAGAAGGCGGTTCGACGCCCCTGTAAGCACATGTTTCTCAAATTCCTTTGTTTCAGGCAAGCCACTGTGACGTCAGACGCCTTTACGCATACAGCTTTGCGATGCTTAGACAGTAATAACATAATTCATGTTTACATTTCTTTAATTTTCGACGCATTGTCGTTATTCGTGACGCATCAATGACCAATTGATTATATGGCAATGCAATGAAAAAAGCGTGTGGAAAACAGTGTTAATGACAGATTTGAGAAGCACATTTCTTCAATGTTGGCCGCATGGCATTCCTGTGCAGGTGACAATGGTAATTTTTCAAAACGACAAGGATATTTAAACACATGATTATTTGTTTGCTGTGCTCTATGGCCTCTGCTACAGACCTTATCGAAATGACACTTAGATATCTTAGGGTGTACATATCAAGTTTTCCCAAATGGTCTAGCGGATAGGCATCTACCTTGTAACGCAGGGCGGCCCGGGTTCGATTCCCGTCATGGCAAATGTTTTTTGTAGAAAAATAAAATGAGTCCCAACGTGTGCAACAGAACAGTTCGAAATCTCGTTACATTTGCATCGTCATGAACATGACTTATATCAGGCTAGCTCATTTTTTCTTTGTTCATTTTAAGTGTAGAAACAATATTTCGTTTGTGACCATTTTTTTCTGCCGTTTTGACAACAGGCTCATGACTAAAGAACACACGGCTGTCTGCTGATTGACGCTTGACTGTAGATTTAAGCTTTGTGTCAAAAGAACTTTCTAACGCACACTTTTTCAAAGTAGGTGAATTCATCAGATCTGTTTGAAACATTGCATTTTATCCATGCACGACGACTGCTTAGATACTCGCAGCACAGTTGCCCCATATACATTGCCCATGAGCGCGGAGCTTGTCTTTGTCACTGTAGCAACTTTGCTCCATCAGCGGGAGAAGGCGCTTCGACGCCCCTGTAAGCACATGTTTCTCTAATTCCTTTGTTTCAGGCAAGCCACTGTGACGTCAGACGCCTTTACGCATACAGCTTTGCGATGCTTAGACAGTAATAACATAATTCATGTTTACATTTCTTTAATTTTCGACGCATTGTCGTTATTCGTGATGCATCAATGACCAATTGATTATATGGCAATACAATGAAAAAAGCGTGTGGAAAACAGTGTTAATGACAGATTTGAGAAGCACATTTCATCAATGTTGGCCGCATGGCATTCCTTTGCAGGTGACAATGGTAATTTTTCAAAACGACAAGGATATTTAAACACATGATTATTTGTTTGCTGTGCTCTATGGCCTCTGCTACAGACCTCATCGAAATGACACTTAGATATCTTAGGGTGTACATATCAAGTCTTCCCAAATGGTCTAGCGGATAGGAATCTGCCTTGTAACGCAGGGCGGCCCGGGTTCGATTCCCGTCATGGCAAATGTTTTTTGTAGAAAAATAAAATGAGTCCCAACGTGTGCAACAGAACAGTTCGAAATCTCGTTACATTTGCATCGTCATGAACATGACTTATATCAGGCTAGCTCATTTTTTCTTTGTTCATTTTAAGTGTAGAAACAATATTTCGTTTGTGAACATTTTTTTCTGCCGTTTTGACAACAGGCTCATGACTAAAGAACACACGGCTGTCTGCTGATTGACGCTTGACTGTAGATTTTCGCTTTGTGTCAAAAGAACTTCCTAACGCACACTTTTTCAAAGTAGGTGAATTCATCAGATCTGTTTGAAACATTGCATTTTATCCATGCACGACGACTGCTTAGATACTCGCAGCACAGTTGCCCCATATAAATTGCCCATGAGCGCGGAGCTTGTCTTTGTCACTGTAGCAACTTTGCTCCATCAGTGGGAGAAGGCGGTTCGACGCCCCTGTAAGCACATGTTTCTCTAATTCCTTTGTTTCAGGCAAGCCACTGTGACGTCAGACGCCTTCACGCATACAGCTTTGCGATGCTTAGACAGTAATAACATAATTCATGTTTACATTTCTTTAATTTTCGACGCATTGTCGTTATTCGTGACGCATCAATGACCAATTGATTATATGGCAATGCAATGAAAAAAGCGTGTGGAAAACAGTGTTAATGACAGATTTGAGAAGCACATTTCTTCAATGTTGGCCGCATGGCATTCCTGTGCAGGTGACAATGGTAATTTTTCAAAACGACAAGGATATTTAAACACATGATTATTTGTTTGCTGTGCTCTATGGCCTCTGCTACAGACCTCATCGAAATGACACTTAGATATCTTAGGGTGTACATATCAAGTTTTCCCAAATGGTCTAGCGGATAGGCATCTACCTTGTAACGCAGGGTGGCCCGGGTTCGATTCCCGTCATGGCAAATGTTTTTTGTAGAAAAATAAAATGAGTCCCAACGTGTGCAACAGAACAGTTCGAAATCTCGTTACATTTGCATCGTCATGAACATGACTTATATCAGGCTAGCTCATTTTTTCTTTGTTCATTTTAAGTGTAGAAACAATATTTCGTTTGTGACCATTTTTTTCTGCCGTTTTGACAACAGGCTCATGACTAAAGAACACACGGCTGTCTGCTGATTGACGCTTGACTGTAGATTTAAGCTTTGTGTCAAAAGAACTTTCTAACGCACACTTTTTCAAAGTAGGTGAATTCATCAGATCTGTTTGAAACATTGCATTTTATCCATGCACGACGACTACTTAGATACTCGCAGCACAGTTGCCTCATATAAATTGCCCATGAGCGCGGAGCTTGTCTTTGTCACTGTAGCAACTTTGCTCCATCAGCGGGAGAAGGCGGTTCGACGCCCCTGTAAGCACATGTTTCTCTAATTCCTTTGTTTCAGGCAAGCCACTGTGACGTCAGACGCCTTTACGCATACAGCTTTGCGATGCTTAGACAGTAATAACATAATTCATGTTTACATTTCTTTAATTTTCGACGCATTGTCGTTATTCGTGACGCATCAATGACCAATTGATTATATGGCAATGCAATGAAAAAAGCGTGTGGAAAACAGTGTTAATGACAGATTTGAGAAGCACATTTCTTCAATGTTGGCCGCATGGCATTCCTGTGCAGGTGACAATGGTAATTTTTCAAAACGACAAGGATATTTAAACACATGATTATTTGTTTGCTGTGCTCTATGGCCTCTGCTACAGACCTCATCGAAATGACACTTAGATATCTTAGGGTGTACATATCAAGTCTTCCCAAATGGTCTAGCGGATAGGAATCTGCCTTGTCACGCAGGGCGGCCCGGGTTCGATTCCCGTCATGTCAAATGATTTTTGTAGAAAATTAAAATGAGTCCCAACGTGTGCAACAGAACAGTTCGAAATCTCGTTACATTTGCATCGTCATGAACATGACTTATATCAGGCTAGCTAATTTTTTCTTTGTTCATTTTAAGTGTAGAAACAATATTTCGTTTGTGAACATTTTTTTCTGCCGTTTTGACAACAGGCTCATTACTAAAGAACACACGGCTGTCTGCTGATTGACGCTTGACTGTAGATTTTCGCTTTGTGTCAAAAGAACTTCCTAACGCACACTTTTTCAAAGTAGGTGAATTCATCAGATCTGTTTGAAACATTGCATTTTATCCATGCACGACGACTACTTAGATACTCGCAGCACAGTTGCCTCATATAAACTGCTCATGAGCGCGGAGCTTGTCTTTGTCACTGTAGCAACTTTGCTCCATCAGCGGGAGAAGGCGGTTCGACGCCCCTGTAAGCACATGTTTCTCTAATTCCTTTGTTTCAGGCAAGCCACTGTGACGTCAGACGCCTTTACGCATACAGCTTTGCGATGCTTAGACAGTAATAACATAATTCATGTTTACATTTCTTTAATTTTCGACGCATTGTCGTTATTCGTGACGCATCAATGACCAATTGATTATATGGCAATGCAATGAAAAAAGCGTGTCGAAAACAGTGTTAATTACAGATTTGAGAAGCACATTTCTTCAATGTTGGCCGCATGGCATTCCTGTGCAGGTGACAATGGTAATTTTTCAAAACGACAAGGATATTTAAACACATGATTATTTGTTTGCTGTGCTCTATGGCCTCTGCTACAGACCTCATCGAAATGACACTTAGATATCTTAGGGTGTACATATCAAGTCTTCCCAAATGGTCTAGCGGATAGGAATCTGCCTTGTCACGCAGGGCGGCCCGGGTTCGATTCCCGTCATGGCAAATGATTTTTGTAGAAAAATAAAATGAGTCCCAACGTGTGCAACAGAACAGTTCGAAATCTCGTTACATTTGCATCGTCATGAACATGACTTATATCAGGCTAGCTAATTTTTTCTTTGTTCATTTTAAGTGTAGAAACAATATTTCGTTTGTGAACAATTTTTTCTGCCGTTTTGACAACAGGCTCATTACTAAAGAACACAAGGCTGTCTGCTGATTGACGCTTGACTGTAGATTTTCGCTTTGTGTCAAAAGAACTCCCTAACGCACACTTTTTCAAAGTAGGTGAATTCATCAGATCTGTTTGAAACATTGCATTTTATCCATGCACGACGACTGCTTAGATACTCGCAGCACAGTTGCCCCATATACATTGCCCATGAGCGCGGAGCTTGTCTTTGTCACTGTAGCAACTTTGCTCCATCAGCGGGAGAAGGCGGTTCGACGCCCCTGTAAGCACATGTTTCTCTAATTCCTTTGTTTCAGGCAAGCCACTGTGACGTCAGACGCCTTTACGCATACAGCTTTGCGATGCTTAGACAGTAATAACATAATTCATGTTTACATTTCTTTAATTTTCGACGCATTGTCGTTATTCGTGACGCATCAATGACCAATTGATTATATGGCAATGCAATGAAAAAAGCGTGTGGAAAACAGTGTTAATGACAGATTTGAGAAGCACATTTCTTCAATGTTGGCCGCATGGCATTCCTGTGCAGGTGACAATGGTAATTTTTCAAAACGACAAGGATATTTAAACACATGATTATTTGTTTGCTGTGCTCTATGGCCTCTGCTACAGACCTCATCGAAATGACACTTAGATATCTTAGGGTGTACATATCAAGTCTTCCCAAATGGTCTAGCGGATAGGAATCTGCCTTGTCACGCAGGGCGGCCCGGGTTCGATTCCCGTCATGGCAAATGATTTTGTAGAAAATTAAAATGAGTCCCAACGTGTGCAACAGAACAGTTCGAAATCTCGTTACATTTGCATCGTCATGAACATGACTTATATCAGGCTAGCTAATTTTTTCTTTGTTCATTTTAAGTGTAGAAACAATATTTCGTTTGTGAACATTTTTTTCTGCCGTTTTGACAACAGGCTCATTACTATAGAACACACGGCTGTCTGCTGATTGACGCTTGACTGTAGATTTTCGCTTTGTGTCAAAAGAACTCCCTAACGCACACTTTTTCAAAGTAGGTGAATTCATCAGATCTGTTTGAAACATTGCATTTTATCCATGCACGACGACTACTTAGATACTCGCAGCACAGTTGCCTCATATAAACTGCTCATGAGCGCGGAGCTTGTCTTTGTCACTGTAGCAACTTTGCTCCATCAGCGGGAGAAGGCGGTTCGACGCCCCTGTAAGCACATGTTTCTCTAATTCCTTTGTTTCAGGCAAGCCACTGTGACGTCAGACGCCTTTACGCATACAGCTTTGCGATGCTTAGACAGTAATAACATAATTCATGTTTACATTTCTTTAATTTTCGACGCATTGTCGTTATTCGTGACGCATCAATGACCAATTGATTATATGGCAATGCAATGAAAAAAGCGTGTCGAAAACAGTGTTAATTACAGATTTGAGAAGCACATTTCTTCAATGTTGGCCGCATGGCATTCCTGTGCAGGTGACAATGGTAATTTTTCAAAACGACAAGGATATTTAAACACATGATTATTTGTTTGCTGTGCTCTATGGCCTCTGCTACAGACCTCATCGAAATGACACTTAGATATCTTAGGGTGTACATATCAAGTCTTCCCAAATGGTCTAGCGGATAGGAATCTGCCTTGTCACGCAGGGCGGCCCGGGTTCGATTCCCGTCATGGCAAATGATTTTTGTAGAAAAATAAAATGAGTCCCAACGTGTGCAACAGAACAGTTCGAAATCTCGTTACATTTGCATCGTCATGAACATGACTTATATCAGGCTAGCTAATTTTTTCTTTGTTCATTTTAAGTGTAGAAACAATATTTCGTTTGTGAACAATTTTTTCTGCCGTTTTGACAACAGGCTCATTACTAAAGAACACAAGGCTGTCTGCTGATTGACGCTTGACTGTAGATTTTCGCTTTGTGTCAAAAGAACTCCCTAACGCACACTTTTTCAAAGTAGGTGAATTCATCAGATCTGTTTGAAACATTGCATTTTATCCATGCACGACGACTGCTTAGATACTCGCAGCACAGTTGCCCCATATACATTGCCCATGAGCGCGGAGCTTGTCTTTGTCACTGTAGCAACTTTGCTCCATCAGCGGGAGAAGGCGGTTCGACGCCCCTGTAAGCACATGTTTCTCTAATTCCTTTGTTTCAGGCAAGCCACTGTGACGTCAGACGCCTTTACGCATACAGCTTTGCGATGCTTAGACAGTAATAACATAATTCATGTTTACATTTCTTTAATTTTCGACGCATTGTCGTTATTCGTGACGCATCAATGACCAATTGATTATATGGCAATGCAATGAAAAAAGCGTGTGGAAAACAGTGTTAATGACAGATTTGAGAAGCACATTTCTTCAATGTTGGCCGCATGGCATTCCTGTGCAGGTGACAATGGTAATTTTTCAAAACGACAAGGATATTTAAACACATGATTATTTGTTTGCTGTGCTCTATGGCCTCTGCTACAGACCTCATCGAAATGACACTTAGATATCTTAGGGTGTACATATCAAGTTTTCCCAAATGGTCTAGCGGATAGGCATCTACCTTGTAACGCAGGGCGGCCCGGGTTCGATTCCCGTCATGGCAAATGTTTTTTGTAGAAAAATAAAATGAGTCCCAACGTGTGCAACAGAACAGTTCGAAATCTCGTTACATTTGCATCGTCATGAACATGACTTATATGAGGCTAGCTCATTTTTTCTTTGTTCATTTTAAGTGTAGAAACAATATTTCGTTTGTGACCATTTTTTTCTGCCGTTTTGACAACAGGCTCATGACTAAAGAACACACGGCTGTCTGCTGATTGACGCTTGACTGTAGATTTTCGCTTTGTGTCAAAAGAACTTCCTAACGCACACTTTTTCAAAGTAGGTGAATTCATCAGATCTGTTTGAAACATTGCATTTTATCCATGCACGACGACTGCTTAGATACTCGCAGCACAGTTGCCCCATATACATTGCCCATGAGCGCGGAGCTTGTCTTTGTCACTGTAGCAACTTTGCTCCATCAGCGGGAGAAGGCGCTTCGACGCCCCTGTAAGCACATGTTTCTCTGATTCCTTTGTTTCAGGCAAGCCACTGTGACGTCAGACGCCTTTACGAATACAGCTTTGCGATGCTTAGACAGTAATAACATAATTCATGTTTACATTTCTTTAATTTTCGACGCATTGTCGTTATTCGTGACGCATCAATGACCAATTGATTATATGGCAATGCAATGAAAAAAGCGTGTGGAAAACAGTGTTAATGACAGATTTGAGAAGCACATTTCTTCAATGTTGGCCGCATGGCATTCCTGTGCAGGTGACAATGGTAATTTTTCAAAACGACAAGGATATTTAAACACATGATTATTTGTTTGCTGTGCTCTATGGCCTCTGCTACAGACCTCATCGAAATGACACTTAGATATCTTAGGGTGTACATATCAAGTCTTCCCAAATGGTCTAGCGGATAGGAATCTGCCTTGTCACGCAGGGCGGCCCGGGTTCGATTCCCGTCATGGCAAATGATTTTTGTAGAAAAATAAAATGAGTCCCAACGTGTGCAACAGAACAGTTCGAAATCTCGTTACATTTGCATCGTCATGAACATGACTTATATCAGGCTAGCTAATTTTTTCTTTGTTCATTTTAAGTGTAGAAACAATATTTCGTTTGTGAACAATTTTTTCTGCCGTTTTGACAACAGGCTCATTACTAAAGAACACAAGGCTGTCTGCTGATTGACGCTTGACTGTAGATTTTCGCTTTGTGTCAAAAGAACTCCCTAACGCACACTTTTTCAAAGTAGGTGAATTCATCAGATCTGTTTGAAACATTGCATTTTATCCATGCACGACGACTGCTTAGATACTCGCAGCACAGTTGCCCCATATACATTGCCCATGAGCGCGGAGCTTGTCTTTGTCACTGTAGCAACTTTGCTCCATCAGCGGGAGAAGGCGCTTCGACGCCCCTGTAAGCACATGTTTCTCTGATTCCTTTGTTTCAGGCAAGCCACTGTGACGTCAGACGCCTTTACGAATACAGCTTTGCGATGCTTAGACAGTAATAACATAATTCATGTTTACATTTCTTTAATTTTCGACGCATTGTCGTTATTCGTGACGCATCAATGACCAATTGATTATATGGCAATGCAATGAAAAAAGCGTGTGGAAAACAGTGTTAATGACAGATTTGAGAAGCACATTTCTTCAATGTTGGCCGCATGGCATTCCTGTGCAGGTGACAATGGTAATTTTTCAAAACGACAAGGATATTTAAACACATGATTATTTGTTTGCTGTGCTCTATGGCCTCTGCTACAGACCTCATCGAAATGACACTTAGATATCTTAGGGTGTACATATCAAGTCTTCCCAAATGGTCTAGCGGATAGGAATCTGCCTTGTAACGCAGGGCGGCCCGGGTTCGATTCCCGTCAAGGCAAATGTTTTTTGTAGAAAAATAAAATGAGTCCCAACGTGTGCAACAGAACAGTTCGAAATCTCGTTACATTTGCATCGTCATGAACATGACTTATATCAGGCTAGCTCATTTTTTCTTTGTTCATTTTAAGTGTAGAAACAATATTTCGTTTGTGAACATTTTTTTCTGCCGTTTTGACAACAGGCTCATGACTAAAGAACACACGGCTGTCTGCTGATTGACGCTTGACTGTAGATTTTCGCTTTGTGTCAAAAGAACTTCCTAACGCACACTTTTTCAAAGTAGGTGAATTCATCAGATCTGTTTGAAACATTGCATTTTATCCATGCACGACGACTGCTTAGATACTCGCAGCACAGTTGCCCCATATACATTGCCCATGAGCGCGGAGCTTGTCTTTGTCACTGTAGCAACTTTGCTCCATCAGCGGGAGAAGGCGGTTCGACGCCCCTGTAAGCACATGTTTCTCTAATTCCTTTGTTTCAGGCAAGCCACTGTGACGTCAGACGCCTTCACGCATACAGCTTTGCGATGCTTAGACAGTAATAACATAATTCATGTTTACATTTCTTTAATTTTCGACGCATTGTCGTTATTCGTGACGCATCAATGACCAATTGATTATATGGCAATGCAATGAAAAAAGCGTGTGGAAAACAGTGTTAATGACAGATTTGAGAAGCACATTTCTTCAATGTTGGCCGCATGGCATTCCTGTGCAGGTGACAATGGTAATTTTTCAAAACGACAAGGATATTTAAACACATGATTATTTGTTTGCTGTGCTCTATGGCCTCTGCTACAGACCTCATCGAAATGACACTTAGATATCTTAGGGTGTACATATCAAGTTTTCCCAAATGGTCTAGCGGATAGGCATCTACCTTGTAACGCAGGGTGGCCCGGGTTCGATTCCCGTCATGGCAAATGTTTTTTGTAGAAAAATAAAATGAGTCCCAACGTGTGCAACAGAACAGTTCGAAATCTCGTTACATTTGCATCGTCATGAACATGACTTATATCAGGCTAGCTCATTTTTTCTTTGTTCATTTTAAGTGTAGAAACAATATTTCGTTTGTGACCATTTTTTTCTGCCGTTTTGACAACAGGCTCATGACTAAAGAACACACGGCTGTCTGCTGATTGACGCTTGACTGTAGATTTAAGCTTTGTGTCAAAAGAACTTTCTAACGCACACTTTTTCAAAGTAGGTGAATTCATCAGATCTGTTTGAAACATTGCATTTTATCCATGCACGACGACTACTTAGATACTCGCAGCACAGTTGCCTCATATAAATTGCCCATGAGCGCGGAGCTTGTCTTTGTCACTGTAGCAACTTTGCTCCATCAGCGGGAGAAGGCGGTTCGACGCCCCTGTAAGCACATGTTTCTCTAATTCCTTTGTTTCAGGCAAGCCACTGTGACGTCAGACGCCTTTACGCATACAGCTTTGCGATGCTTAGACAGTAATAACATAATTCATGTTTACATTTCTTTAATTTTCGACGCATTGTCGTTATTCGTGACGCATCAATGACCAATTGATTATATGGCAATGCAATGAAAAAAGCGTGTGGAAAACAGTGTTAATGACAGATTTGAGAAGCACATTTCTTCAATGTTGGCCGCATGGCATTCCTGTGCAGGTGACAATGGTAATTTTTCAAAACGTCAAGGATATTTAAACACATGATTATTTGTTTGCTGTGCTCTATGGCCTCTGCTACAGACCTCATCGAAATGACACTTAGATATCTTAGGGTGTACATATCAAGTTTTCCCAAATGGTCTAGCGGATAGGCATCTACCTTGTAACGCAGGGCGGCCCGGGTTCGATTCCCGTCATGGCAAATGTTTTTTGTAGAAAAATAAAATGAGTCCCAACGTGTGCAACAGAACAGTTCGAAATCTCGTTACATTTGCATCGTCATGAACATGACTTATATGAGGCTAGCTCATTTTTTCTTTGTTCATTTTAAGTGTAGAAACAATATTTCGTTTGTGACCATTTTGTTCTGCCGTTTTGACAACAGGCTCATGACTAAAGAACACACGGCTGTCTGCTGATTGACGCTTGACTGTAGATTTTCGCTTTGTGTCAAAAGAACTTCCTAACGCACACTTTTTCAAAGTAGGT
Organism: Argentina silus; assembly: GCF_951799395.1. Taxonomy (NCBI): domain Eukaryota; kingdom Metazoa; phylum Chordata; class Actinopteri; order Argentiniformes; family Argentinidae; genus Argentina; species Argentina silus. Next base: position 34,613 of record NW_028152495.1, on the reverse strand, counting down.
GAATTCATCAGATCTGTTTGAAACATTGCATTTTATCCATGCACGACGACTACTTAGATACTCGCAGCACAGTTGCCTCATATAAATTGCCCATGAGCGCGGAGCTTGTCTTTGTCACTGTAGCAACTTTGCTCCATCAGCGGGAGAAGGCGGTTCGACGCCCCTGTAAGCACATGTTTCTCTAATTCCTTTGTTTCAGGCAAGCCACTGTGACGTCAGACGCCTTTACGCATACAGCTTTGCGATGCTTAGACAGTAATAACATAATTCATGTTTACATTTCTTCAATTTTCGACGCATTGTCGTTATTCGTGACGCATCAATGACCAATTGATTATATGGCAATGCAATGAAAAAAGCGTGTGGAAAACAGTGTTAATGACAGATTTGAGAAGCACATTTCTTCAATGTTGGCCGCATGGCATTCCTGTGCAGGTGACAATGGTAATTTTTCAAAACGACAAGGATATTTAAACACATGATTATTTGTTTGCTGTGCTCTATGGCCTCTGCTACAGACCTCATCGAAATGACACTTAGATATCTTAGGGTGTACATATCAAGTTTTCCCAAATGGTCTAGCGGATAGGCATCTACCTTGTAACGCAGGGCGGCCCGGGTTCGATTCCCGTCATGGCAAATGTTTTTTGTAGAAAAATAAAATGAGTCCCAACGTGTGCAACAGAACAGTTCGAAATCTCGTTACATTTGCATCGTCATGAACATGACTTATATCAGGCTAGCTCATTTTTTCTTTGTTCATTTTAAGTGTAGAAACAATATTTCGTTTGTGACCATTTTTTTCTGCCGTTTTGACAACAGGCTCATGACTAAAGAACACACGGCTGTCTGCTGATTGACGCTTGACTGTAGATTTTCGCTTTGTGTCAAAAGAACTTCCTAACGCACACTTTTTCAAAGTAGGTGAATTCATAAGATCTGTTTGAAACATTGCATTTTATCCATGCACGACGACTACTTAGATACTCGCAGCACAGTTGCCTCATATAAATTGCCCATGAGCGCGGAGCTTGTCTTTGTCACTGTAGCAACTTTGCTCCATCAGCGGGAGAAGGCGGTTCGACGCCCCTGTAAGCACATGTTTCTCTAATTCCTTTGTTTCAGGCAAGCCACTGTGACGTCAGACGCCTTTACGCATACAGCTTTGCGATGCTTAGACAGTAATAACATAATTCATGTTTACATTTCTTTAATTTTCGACGCATTGTCGTTATTCGTGACGCATCAATGACCAATTGATTTTATGGCAATGCAATGAAAAAAGCGTGTGGAAAACAGTGTTAATGACAGATTTGAGAAGCACATTTCTTCAATGTTGGCCGCATGGCATTCCTGTGCAGGTGACAATGGTAATTTTTCAAAACGACAAGGATATTTAAACACATGATTATTTGTTTGCTGTGCTCTATGGCCTCTGCTACAGACCTCATCGAAATGACACTTAGATATCTTAGGGTGTAGATATCAAGTCTTCCCAAATGGTCTAGCGGATAGCAATCTGCCTTGTAACGCAGGGTGGCCCGGGTTCGATTCCCGTCATGGCAAAGGATTTTTGTAGAAAAATAAAATGAGTCCCAACGTGTGCAACAGAACAGTTCGAAATCTCGTTACATTTGCATCGTCATGAACATGACTTATATCAGGCTAGCTAATTTTTTCTTTGTTCATTTTAAGTGTAGAAACAATATTTCGTTTGTGAACATTTTTTTCTGCCGTTTTGACAACAGGCTCATGACTAAAGAACACACGGCTGTCTGCTGATTGACGCTTGACTGTAGATTTTCGCTTTGTGTCAAAAGAACTCCCTAACGCACACTTTTTCAAAGTAGGTGAATTCATCAGATCTGTTTGAAACATTGCATTTTATCCATGCACGACGACTACTTAGATACTCGCAGCACAGTTGCCTCATATAAACTGCTCATGAGCGCGGAGCTTGTCTTTGTCACTGTAGCAACTTTGCTCCATCAGCGGGAGAAGGCGGTTCGACGCCCCTGTAAGCACATGTTTCTCTAATTCCTTTGTTTCAGGCAAGCCACTGTGACGTCAGACGCCTTTACGCATACAGCTTTGCGATGCTTAGACAGTAATAACATAATTCATGTTTACATTTCTTTAATTTTCGACGCATTGTCGTTATTCGTGACGCATCAATGACCAATTGATTTTATGGCAATGCAATGAAAAAAGCGTGTGGAAAACAGTGTTAATGACAGATTTGAGAAGCACATTTCATCAATGTTGGCCGCATGGCATTCCTGTGCAGGTGACAATGGTAATTTTTCAAAACGACAAGGATATTTAAACACATGATTATTTGTTTGCTGTGCTCTATGGCCTCTGCTACAGACCTCATCGAAATGACACTTAGATATCTTAGGGTGTACATATCAAGTTTTCCCAAATGGTCTAGCGGATAGGCATCTACCTTGTAACGCAGGGTGGCCCGGGTTCGATTCCCGTCATGGCAAATGTTTTTTGTAGAAAAATAAAATGAGTCCCAACGTGTGCAACAGAACAGTTCGAAATCTCGTTACATTTGCATCGTCATGAACATGACTTATATCAGGCTAGCTCATTTTTTCTTTGTTCATTTTAAGTGTAGAAACAATATTTCGTTTGTGACCATTTTTTTCTGCCGTTTTGACAACAGGCTCATGACTAAAGAACACACGGCTGTCTGCTGATTGACGCTTGACTGTAGATTTTCGCTTTGTGTCAAAAGAACTTCCTAACGCACACTTTTTCAAAGTAGGTGAATTCATCAGATCTGTTTGAAACATTGCATTTTATCCATGCACGACGACTACTTAGATACTCGCAGCACAGTTGCCTCATATAAATTGCCCATGAGCGCGGAGCTTGTCTTTGTCACTGTCGCAACTTTGCTCCATCAGCGGGAGAAGGCGGTTCGACGCCCCTGTAAGCACATGTTTCTCTAATTCCTTTGTTTCAGGCAAGCCACTGTGACGTCAGACGCCTTTACGCATACAGCTTTGCGATGCTTAGACAGTAATAACATAATTTATGTTTACATTTCTTTAATTTTCGACGCATTGTCGTTATTCGTGACGCATCAATGACCAATTGATTTTATGGCAATGCAATGAAAAAAGCGTGTGGAAAACAGTGTTAATGACAGATTTGAGAAGCACATTTCATCAATGTTGGCCGCATGGCATTCCTGTGCAGGTGACAATGGTAATTTTTCAAAACGACAAGGATATTTAAACACATGATTATTTGTTTGCTGTGCTCTATGGCCTCTGCTACAGACCTCATCGAAATGACACTTAGATATCTTAGGGTGTACATATCAAGTTTTCCCAAATGGTCTAGCGGATAGGCATCTACCTTGTAACGCAGGGCGGCCCGGGTTCGATTCCCGTCATGGCAAATGTTTTTTGTAGAAAAATAAAATGAGTCCCAACGTGTGCAACAGAACAGTTCGAAATCTCGTTACATTTGCATCGTCATGAACATGACTTATATCAGGCTAGCTCATTTTTTCTTTGTTCATTTTAAGTGTAGAAACAATATTTCGTTTGTGACCATTTTTTTCTGCCGTTTTGACAACAGGCTCATGACTAAAGAACACACGGCTGTCTGCTGATTGACGCTTGACTGTAGATTTTCGCTTTGTGTCAAAAGAACTTCCTAACGCACACTTTTTCAAAGTAGGTGAATTCATCAGATCTGTTTGAAACATTGCATTTTATCCATGCACGACAACTGCTTAGATACTCGCAGCACAGTTGCCCCATATACATTGCCCATGAGCGCGGAGCTTGTCTTTGTCACTGTAGCAACTTTGCTCCATCAGCGGGAGAAGGCGCTTCGACGCCCCTGTAAGCACATGTTTCTCTGATTCCTTTGTTTCAGGCAAGCCACTGTGACGTCAGACGCCTTTACGCATACAGCTTTGCGATGCTAAGACAGTAATAACATAATTCATGTTTACATTTCTTTAATTTTCGACGCATTGTCGTTATTCGTGACGCATCAATGACCAATTGATTATATGGCAATGCAATGAAAAAAGCGTGTGGAAAACAGTATTAATGACAGATTTGAGAAGCACATTTCTTCAATGTTGGCCGCATGGCATTCCTGTGCAGGTGACAATGGTAATTTTTCAAAACGACAAGGATATTTAAACACATGATTATTTGTTTGCTGTGCTCTATGGCCTCTGCTACAGACCTCATCGAAATGACACTTAGATATCTTAGGGTGTACATATCAAGTTTTCCCAAATGGTCTAGCGGATAGGCATCTACCTTGTAACGCAGGGCGGCCCGGGTTCGATTCCCGTCATGGCAAATGTTTTTTGTAGAAAAATAAAATGAGTCCCAACGTGTGCAACAGAACAGTTCGAAATCTCGTTACATTTGCATCGTCATGAACATGACTTATATCAGGCTAGCTCATTTTTTCTTTGTTCATTTTAAGTGTAGAAACAATATTTCGTTTGTGACCATTTTTTTCTGCCGTTTTGACAACAGGCTCATGACTAAAGAACACACGGCTGTCTGCTGATTGACGCTTGACTGTAGATTTTCGCTTTGTGTCAAAAGAACTTTCTAACGCACACTTTTTCAAAGTAGGTGAATTCATCAGATCTGTTTGAAACATTGCATTTTATCCATGCACGACGACTGCTTAGATACTCGCAGCACAGTTGCCCCATATACATTGCCCATGAGCGCGGAGCTTGTCTTTGTCACTGTAGCAACTTTGCTCCATAAGCGGGAGAAGGCGCTTCGACGCCCCTGTAAGCACATGTTTCTCTGATTCCTTTGTTTCAGGCAAGCCACTGTGACGTCAGACGCCTTTACGCATACAGCTTTGCGATGCTTAGACAGTAATAACATAATTCATGTTTACATTTCTTTAATTTTCGACGCATTGTCGTTATTCGTGACGCATCAATGACCAATTGATTATATGGCAATGCAATGAAAAAAGCGTGTGGAAAACAGTGTTAATGACAGATTTGAGAAGCACATTTCTTCAATGTTGGCCGCATGGCATTCCTGTGCAGGTGACAATGGTAATTTTTCAAAACGACAAGGATATTTAAACACATGATTATTTGTTTGGTGTGCTGTATGGCCTCTGCTACAGACCTCATCGAAATGACACTTAGATATCTTAGGGTCTACATATGAAATCTTCCCAAATGGTCTAGCGGATAAGAATCTGCCTTGTAACGCAGGGCGGCCCGGGATCGATTCCCGTCATGGCAAATGATTCTTGTAGAAAAATAAAATGAGTCCCAACGTGTGCAACAGAAAAGTTCGAAATCTCGTTACATTTGCATCGTCATGAACATGACTTATATCAGGCTAGCTCATTTTTTCTTTGTTCATTTTAAGTGTAGAAACAATATTTCGTTTGTGACCATTTTTTTCTGCCGTTTTGACAACAGGCTCATGACTAAAGAACACACGGCTGTCTGCTGATTGACGCTTGACTGTAGATTTTCGCTTTGTGTCAAAAGAACTTCCTAACGCACACTTTTTCAAAGTAGGTGAATTCATCAGATCTGTTTGAAACATTGCATTTTATCCATGCACGACGACTGCTTAGATACTCGCAGCACAGTTGCCCCATATACATTGCCCATGAGCGCGGAGCTTGTCTTTGTCACTGTAGCAACTTTGCTCCATCAGCGGGAGAAGGCGGTTCGACGCCCCTGTAAGCACATGTTTCTCTAATTCCTTTGTTTCAGGCAAGCCACTGTGACGTCAGACGCCTTTACGCATACAGCTTTGCGATGCTTAGACAGTAATAACATAATTCATGTTTACATTTCTTTAATTTTCGACGCATTGTCGTTATTCGTGACGCATCAATGACCAATTGATTATATGGCAATGCAATGAAAAAAGCGTGTGGAAAACAGTGTTAATGACAGATTTGAGAAGCACATTTCTTCAATGTTGGCCGCATGGCATTCCTGTGCAGGTGACAATGGTAATTTTTCAAAACGACAAGGATATTTAAACACATGATTATTTGTTTGCTGTGCTCGATGGCCTCTGCTACAGACCTCATCGAAATCACACTTAGATATCTTAGGGTGTACATATCAAGTCTTCCCAAATGGTCTAGCGGATAGGAATCTGCCTTGTAACGCAGGGCGGCCCGGGTTCGATTCCCGTCATGGCAAAGGATTTTTGTAGAAAAATAAAATGAGTCCCAACGTGTGCAACAGAACAGTTCGAAATCTCGTTACATTTGCATCGTCATGAACATGACTTATATCAGGCTAGCTAATTTTTATTTTGTTCATTTTAAGTGTAGAAACAATATTTCGTTTGTGAACATTTTTTTCTGCCGTTTTGACAACAGGCTCATGACTAAAGAACACACGGCTGTCTGCTGATTGACGCTTGACTGTAGATTTTCGCTTTGTGTCAAAAGAACTTCCTAACGCACACTTTTTCAAAGTAGGTGAATTCATCAGATCTGTTTGAAACATTGCATTTTATCCATGCACGACGACTGCTTAGATACTCGCAGCACAGTTGCCCCATATAAATTGCCCATGAGCGCGGAGCTTGTCTTTGTCACTGTAGCAACTTTGCTCCATCAGCGGGAGAAGGCGGTTCGACGCCCCTGTAAGCACATGTTTCTCTAATTCCTTTGTTTCAGGCAAGCCACTGTGACGTCAGACGCCTTTACGCATACAGCTTTGCGATGCTTAGACAGTAATAACATAATTCATGTTTACATTTCTTTAATTTTCGACGCATTGTCGTTATTCGTGACGCATCAATGACCAATTGATTATATGGCAATGCAATGAAAAAAGCGTGTGGAAAACAGTGTTAATGACAGATTTGAGAAGCACATTTCTTCAATGTTGGCCGCATGGCATTCCTGTGCAGGTGACAATGGTAATTTTTCAAAACGACAAGGATATTTAAACACATGATTATTTGTTTGCTGTGCTCTATGGCCTCTGCTACAGACCTCATCGAAATGACACTTAGATATCTTAGGGTGTACATATCAAGTCTTCCCAAATGGTCTAGCGGATAGGAATCTGCCTTGTCACGCAGGGCGGCCCGGGTTCGATTCCTGTCATGGCAAATGATTTTGGTAGAAAAATAAAATGAGTCCCAACGTGTGCAACAGAACAGTTCGAAATCTCGTTACATTTGCATCGTCATGAACATGACTTATATCAGGCTAGCTAATTTTTTCTTTGTTCATTTTAAGTGTAGAAACAATATTTCGTTTGTGAACATTTTTTTCTGCCGTTTTGACAACAGGCTCATTACTAAAGAACACACGGCTGTCTGCTGATTGACGCTTGACTGTAGATTTTCGCTTTGTGTCAAAAGAACTCCCTAACGCACACTTTTTCAAAGTAGGTGAATTCATCAGATCTGTTTGAAACATTGCATTTTATCCATGCACGACGAGTACTTAGATACTCGCAGCACAGTTGCCTCATATAAATTGCCCATGAGCGCGGAGCTTGTCTTTGTCACTGTAGCAACTTTGCTCCATCAGCGGGAGAAGGCGGTTCGACGCCCCTGTAAGCACATGTTTCTCTAATTCCTTTGTTTCAGGCAAGCCACTGTGACGTCAGACGCCTTTACGCATACAGCTTTGCGATGCTTAGACAGTAATAACATAATTCATGTTTACATTTCTTTAATTTTCGACGCATTGTCGTTATTCGTGACGCATCAATGACCAATTGATTATATGGCAATGCAATGAAAAAAGCGTGTGGAAAACAGTGTTAATGACAGATTTGAGAAGCACATTTCTTCAATGTTGGCCGCATGGCATTCCTGTGCAGGTGACAATGGTAATTTTTCAAAACGACAAGGATATTTAAACACATGATTATTTGTTTGCTGTGCTCTATGGCCTCTGCTACAGACCTCATCGAAATGACACTTAGATATCTTAGGGTGTACATATCAAGTTTTCCCAAATGGTCTAGCGGATAGGCATCTACCTTGTAACGCAGGGCGGCCCGGGTTCGATTCCCGTCATGGCAAATGTTTTTTGTAGAAAAATAAAATGAGTCCCAACGTGTGCAACAGAACAGTTCGAAATCTCGTTACATTTGCATCGTCATGAACATGACTTATATCAGGCTAGCTAATTTTTTCTTTGTTCATTTTAAGTGTAGAAACAATATTTCGTTTGTGAACATTTTTTTCTGCCGTTTTGACAACAGGCTCATTACTAAAGAACACACGGCTGTCTGCTGATTGACGCTTGACTGTAGATTTTCGCTTTGTGTCAAAAGAACTCCCTAACGCACACTTTTTCAAAGTAGGTGAATTCATCAGATCTGTTTGAAACATTGCATTTTATCCATGCACGACGAGTACTTAGATACTCGCAGCACAGTTGCCTCATATAAATTGCCCATGAGCGCGGAGCTTGTCTTTGTCACTGTAGCAACTTTGCTCCATCAGCGGGAGAAGGCGGTTCGACGCCCCTGTAAGCACATGTTTCTCTAATTCCTTTGTTTCAGGCAAGCCACTGTGACGTCAGACGCCTTTACGCATACAGCTTTGCGATGCTTAGACAGTAATAACATAATTCATGTTTACATTTCTTTAATTTTCGACGCATTGTCGTTATTCGTGACGCATCAATGACCAATTGATTATATGGCAATGCAATGAAAAAAGCGTGTGGAAAACAGTGTTAATGACAGATTTGAGAAGCACATTTCTTCAATGTTGGCCGCATGGCATTCCTGTGCAGGTGACAATGGTAATTTTTCAAAACGACAAGGATATTTAAACACATGATTATTTGTTTGCTGTGCTCTATGGCCTCTGCTACAGACCTCATCGAAATGACACTTAGATATCTTAGGGTGTACATATCAAGTTTTCCCAAATGGTCTAGCGGATAGGCATCTACCTTGTAACGCAGGGCGGCCCGGGTTCGATTCCCGTCATGGCAAATGTTTTTTGTAGAAAAATAAAATGAGTCCCAACGTGTGCAACAGAACAGTTCGAAATCTCGTTACATTTGCATCGTCATGAACATGACTTATATCAGGCTTGCTCATTTTTTCTTTGTTCATTTTAAATGTAGAAACAATATTTCGTTTGTGACCATTTTTTTCTGCCGTTTTGACAACAGGCTCATGACTAAAGAACACACGGCTGTCTGCTGATTGACGCTTGACTGTAGATTTTCGCTTTGTGTCAAAAGAACTTCCTAACGCACACTTTTTCAAAGTAGGTGAATTCATCAGATCTGTTTGAAACATTGCATTTTATCCATGCACGACGACTGCTTAGATACTCGCAGCACAGTTGCCCCATATAAATTGCCCATGAGCGCGGAGCTTGTCTTTGTCACTGTAGCAACTTTGCTCCATCAGCGGGAGAAGGCGGTTCGACGCCCCTGTAAGCACATGTTTCTCTAATTCCTTTGTTTCAGGCAAGCCACTGTGACGTAAGACGCCTTTACGCATACAGCTTTGCGATGCTTAGACAGTAATAACATAATTCATGTTTACATTTCTTTAATTTTCGACGCATTGTCGTTATTCGTGACGCATCAATGACCAATTGATTATATGGCAATGCAATGAAAAAAGCGTGTGGAAAACAGTGTTAATGACAGATTTGAGAAGCACATTTCTTCAATGTTGGCCGCATGGCATTCCTGTGCAGGTGACAATGGTAATTTTTCAAAACGACAAGGATATTTAAACACATGATTATTTGTTTGCTGTGCTCTATGGCCTCTGCTACAGACCTCATCGAAATCACACTTAGATATCTTAGGGTGTACATATCAAGTCTTCCCAAATGGTCTAGCGGATAGGAATCTGCCTTGTAACGCAGGGCGGCCCGGGTTCGATTCCCGTCATGGCAAAGGATTTTTGTAGAAAAATAAAATGAGTCCCATCGTGTGCAACAGAACAGTTCGAAATCTCGTTACATTTGCATCGTCATGAACATGACTTATATCAGGCTTGCTCATTTTTTCTTTGTTCATTTTAAGTGTAGAAACAATATTTCGTTTGTGAACATTTTTTTCTGCCGTTTTGACAACAGGCTCATGACTAAAGAACACACGGCTGTCTGCTGATTGACGCTTGACTGTAGATTTTCGCTTTGTGTCAAAAGAACTCCCTAACGCACACTTTTTCAAAGTAGGTGAATTCATCAGATCTGTTTGAAACATTGCATTTTATCCATGCACGACGACTACTTAGATACTCGCAGCACAGTTGCCTCATATAAACTGCTCATGAGCGCGGAGCTTGTCTTTGTCACTGTAGCAACTTTGCTCCATCAGCGGGAGAAGGCGGTTCGACGCCCCTGTAAGCACATGTTTCTCTAATTCCTTTGTTTCAGGCAAGCCACTGTGACGTCAGACGCCTTTACGCATACAGCTTTGCGATGCTTAGACAGTAATAACATAATTCATGTTTACATTTCTTTAATTTTCGACGCATTGTCGTTATTCGTGACGCATCAATGACCAATTGATTATATGGCAATGCAATGAAAAAAGCGTGTGGAAAACAGTGTTAATGACAGATTTGAGAAGCACATTTCTTCAATGTTGGCCGCATGGCATTCCTGTGCAGGTGACAATGGTAATTTTTCAAAACGACAAGGATATTTAAACACATGATTATTTGTTTGCTGTGCTCTATGGCCTCTGCTACAGACCTCATCGAAATGACACTTAGATATCTTAGGGTGTACATATCAAGTCTTCCCAAATGGTCTAGCGGATAGGAATCTGCCTTGTCACGCAGGGCGGCCCGGGTTCGATTCCTGTCATGGCAAATGATTTTTGTAGAAAAATAAAATGAGTCCCAACGTGTGCAACAGAACAGTTCGAAATCTCGTTACATTTGCATCGTCATGAACATGACTTATATCAGGCTTGCTCATTTTTTCTTTGTTCATTTTAAATGTAGAAACAATATTTCGTTTGTGACCATTTTTTTCTGCCGTTTTGACAACAGGCTCATGACTAAAGAACACACGGCTGTCTGCTGATTGACGCTTGACTGTAGATTTTCGCTTTGTGTCAAAAGAACTTCCTAACGCACACTTTTTCAAAGTAGGTGAATTCATCAGATCTGTTTGAAACATTGCATTTTATCCATGCACGACGACTGCTTAGATACTCGCAGCACAGTTGCCCCATATAAATTGCCCATGAGCGCGGAGCTTGTCTTTGTCACTGTAGCAACTTTGCTCCATCAGCGGGAGAAGGCGGTTCGACGCCCCTGTAAGCACATGTTTCTCTAATTCCTTTGTTTCAGGCAAGCCACTGTGACGTAAGACGCCTTTACGCATACAGCTTTGCGATGCTTAGACAGTAATAACATAATTCATGTTTACATTTCTTTAATTTTCGACGCATTGTCGTTATTCGTGACGCATCAATGACCAATTGATTATATGGCAATGCAATGAAAAAAGCGTGTGGAAAACAGTGTTAATGACAGATTTGAGAAGCACATTTCTTCAATGTTGGCCGCATGGCATTCCTGTGCAGGTGACAATGGTAATTTTTCAAAACGACAAGGATATTTAAACACATGATTATTTGTTTGCTGTGCTCTATGGCCTCTGCTACAGACCTCATCGAAATCACACTTAGATATCTTAGGGTGTACATATCAAGTCTTCCCAAATGGTCTAGCGGATAGGAATCTGCCTTGTAACGCAGGGCGGCCCGGGTTCGATTCCCGTCATGGCAAAGGATTTTTGTAGAAAAATAAAATGAGTCCCATCGTGTGCAACAGAACAGTTCGAAATCTCGTTACATTTGCATCGTCATGAACATGACTTATATCAGGCTTGCTCATTTTTTCTTTGTTCATTTTAAGTGTAGAAACAATATTTCGTTTGTGAACATTTTTTTCTGCCGTTTTGACAACAGGCTCATGACTAAAGAACACACGGCTGTCTGCTGATTGACGCTTGACTGTAGATTTTCGCTTTGTGTCAAAAGAACTCCCTAACGCACACTTTTTCAAAGTAGGTGAATTCATCAGATCTGTTTGAAACATTGCATTTTATCCATGCACGACGACTACTTAGATACTCGCAGCACAGTTGCCTCATATAAACTGCTCATGAGCGCGGAGCTTGTCTTTGTCACTGTAGCAACTTTGCTCCATCAGCGGGAGAAGGCGGTTCGACGCCCCTGTAAGCACATGTTTCTCTAATTCCTTTGTTTCAGGCAAGCCACTGTGACGTCAGACGCCTTTACGCATACAGCTTTGCGATGCTTAGACAGTAATAACATAATTCATGTTTACATTTCTTTAATTTTCGACGCATTGTCGTTATTCGTGACGCATCAATGACCAATTGATTATATGGCAATGCAATGAAAAAAGCGTGTGGAAAACAGTGTTAATGACAGATTTGAGAAGCACATTTCTTCAATGTTGGCCGCATGGCATTCCTGTGCAGGTGACAATGGTAATTTTTCAAAACGACAAGGATATTTAAACACATGATTATTTGTTTGCTGTGCTCTATGGCCTCTGCTACAGACCTCATCGAAATGACACTTAGATATCTTAGGGTGTACATATCAAGTCTTCCCAAATGGTCTAGCGGATAGGAATCTGCCTTGTCACGCAGGGCGGCCCGGGTTCGATTCCTGTCATGGCAAATGATTTTTGTAGAAAAATAAAATGAGTCCCAACGTGTGCAACAGAACAGTTCGAAATCTCGTTACATTTGCATCGTCATGAACATGACTTATATCAGGCTAGCTAATTTTTTCTTTGTTCATTTTAAGTGTAGAAACAATATTTCGTTTGTGAACATTTTTTTCTGCCGTTTTGACAACAGGCTCATTACTAAAGAACACACGGCTGTCTGCTGATTGACGCTTGACTGTAGATTTTCGCTTTGTGTCAAAAGAACTCCCTAACGCACACTTTTTCAAAGTAGGTGAATTCATCAGATCTGTTTGAAACATTGCATTTTATCCATGCACGACGAGTACTTAGATACTCGCAGCACAGTTGCCTCATATAAATTGCCCATGAGCGCGGAGCTTGTCTTTGTCACTGTAGCAACTTTGCTCCATCAGCGGGAGAAGGCGGTTCGACGCCCCTGTAAGCACATGTTTCTCTAATTCCTTTGTTTCAGGCAAGCCACTGTGACGTCAGACGCCTTTACGCATACAGCTTTGCGATGCTTAGACAGTAATAACATAATTCATGTTTACATTTCTTTAATTTTCGACGCATTGTCGTTATTCGTGACGCATCAATGACCAATTGATTATATGGCAATGCAATGAAAAAAGCGTGTGGAAAACAGTGTTAATGACAGATTTGAGAAGCACATTTCTTCAATGTTGGCCGCATGGCATTCCTGTGCAGGTGACAATGGTAATTTTTCAAAACGACAAGGATATTTAAACACATGATTATTTGTTTGCTGTGCTCTATGGCCTCTGCTACAGACCTCATCGAAATGACACTTAGATATCTTAGGGTGTACATATCAAGTCTTCCCAAATGGTCTAGCGGATAGGAATCTGCCTTGTCACGCAGGGCGGCCCGGGTTCGATTCCTGTCATGGCAAATGATTTTTGTAGAAAAATAAAATGAGTCCCAACGTGTGCAACAGAACAGTTCGAAATCTCGTTACATTTGCATCGTCATGAACATGACTTATATCAGGCTAGCTAATTTTTTCTTTGTTCATTTTAAGTGTAGAAACAATATTTCGTTTGTGAACATTTTTTTCTGCCGTTTTGACAACAGGCTCATTACTAAAGAACACACGGCTGTCTGCTGATTGACGCTTGACTGTAGATTTTCGCTTTGTGTCAAAAGAACTCCCTAACGCACACTTTTTCAAAGTAGGTGAATTCATCAGATCTGTTTGAAACATTGCATTTTATCCATGCACGACGAGTACTTAGATACTCGCAGCACAGTTGCCTCATATAAATTGCCCATGAGCGCGGAGCTTGTCTTTGTCACTGTAGCAACTTTGCTCCATCAGCGGGAGAAGGCGGTTCGACGCCCCTGTAAGCACATGTTTCTCTAATTCCTTTGTTTCAGGCAAGCCACTGTGACGTCAGACGCCTTTACGCATACAGCTTTGCGATGCTTAGACAGTAATAACATAATTCATGTTTACATTTCTTTAATTTTCGACGCATTGTCGTTATTCGTGACGCATCAATGACCAATTGATTATATGGCAATGCAATGAAAAAAGCGTGTGGAAAACAGTGTTAATGACAGATTTGAGAAGCACATTTCTTCAATGTTGGCCGCATGGCATTCCTGTGCAGGTGACAATGGTAATTTTTCAAAACGACAAGGATATTTAAACACATGATTATTTGTTTGCTGTGCTCTATGGCCTCTGCTACAGACCTCATCGAAATGACACTTAGATATCTTAGGGTGTACATATCAAGTTTTCCCAAATGGTCTAGCGGATAGGCATCTACCTTGTAACGCAGGGCGGCCCGGGTTCGATTCCCGTCATGGCAAATGTTTTTTGTAGAAAAATAAAATGAGTCCCAACGTGTGCAACAGAACAGTTCGAAATCTCGTTACATTTGCATCGTCATGAACATGACTTATATCAGGCTAGCTCATTTTTTCTTTGTTCATTTTAAGTGTAGAAACAATATTTCGTTTGTGACCATTTTTTTCTGCCGTTTTGACAACAGGCTCATTACTAAAGAACACACGGCTGTCTGCTGATTGACGCTTGACTGTAGATTTTCGCTTTGTGTCAAAAGAACTTCCTAACGCACACTTTTTCAAAGTAGGTGAATTCATCAGATCTGTTTGAAACATTGCATTTTATCCATGCACGACGACTGCTTAGATACTCGCAGCACAGTTGCCCCATATACATTGCCCATGAGCGCGGAGCTTGTCTTTGTCACTGTAGCAACTTTGCTCCATCAGCGGGAGAAGGCGCTTCGACGCCCCTGTAAGCACATGTTTCTCTGATTCCTTTGTTTCAGGCAAGCCACTGTGACGTCAGACGCCTTTACGCATACAGCTTTGCGATGCTTAGACAGTAATAACATAATTCATGTTTACATTTCTTTAATTTTCGACGCATTGTCGTTATTCGTGACGCATCAATGACCAATTGATTATATGGCAATGCAATGAAAAAAGCGTGTGGAAAACAGTGTTAATGACAGATTTGAGAAGCACATTTCTTCAATGTTGGCCGCATGGCATTCCTGTGCAGGTGACAATGGTAATTTTTCAAAACGACAAGGATATTTAAACACATGATTATTTGTTTGCTGTGCTCTATGGCCTCTGCTACAGACCTCATCGAAATCACACTTAGATATCTTAGGGTGTACATATCAAGTTTTCCCAAATGGTCTAGCGGATAGGCATCTACCTTGTAACGCAGGGCGGCCCGGGTTCGATTCCCGTCATGGCAAATGTTTTTTGTAGAAAAATAAAATGAGTCCCAACGTGTGCAACAGAACAGTTCGAAATCTCGTTACATTTGCATCGTCATGAACATGACTTATATCAGGCTAGCTCATTTTTTCTTTGTTCATTTTAAGTGTAGAAACAATATTTCGTTTGTGACCATTTTTTTCTGCCGTTTTGACAACAGGCTCATTACTAAAGAACACACGGCTGTCTGCTGATTGACGCTTGACTGTAGATTTTCGCTTTGTGTCAAAAGAACTTCCTAACGCACACTTTTTCAAAGTAGGTGAATTCATCAGATCTGTTTGAAACATTGCATTTTATCCATGCACGACGACTGCTTAGATACTCGCAGCACAGTTGCCCCATATACATTGCCCATGAGCGCGGAGCTTGTCTTTGTCACTGTAGCAACTTTGCTCCATCAGCGGGAGAAGGCGCTTCGACGCCCCTGTAAGCACATGTTTCTCTGATTCCTTTGTTTCAGGCAAGCCACTGTGACGTCAGACGCCTTTACGCATACAGCTTTGCGATGCTTAGACAGTAATAACATAATTCATGTTTACATTTCTTTAATTTTCGACGCATTGTCGTTATTCGTGACGCATCAATGACCAATTGATTATATGGCAATGCAATGAAAAAAGCGTGTGGAAAACAGTGTTAATGACAGATTTGAGAAGCACATTTCTTCAATGTTGGCCGCATGGCATTCCTGTGCAGGTGACAATGGTAATTTTTCAAAACGACAAGGATATTTAAACACATGATTATTTGTTTGCTGTGCTCTATGGCCTCTGCTACAGACCTCATCGAAATCACACTTAGATATCTTAGGGTGTACATATCAAGTTTTCCCAAATGGTCTAGCGGATAGGCATCTACCTTGTAACGCAGGGCGGCCCGGGTTCGATTCCCGTCATGGCAAATGTTTTTTGTAGAAAAATAAAATGAGTCCCAACGTGTGCAACAGAACAGTTCGAAATCTCGTTACATTTGCATCGTCATGAACATGACTTATATCAGGCTAGCTCATTTTTTCTTTGTTCATTTTAAGTGTAGAAACAATATTTCGTTTGTGACCATTTTTTTCTGCCGTTTTGACAACAGGCTCATGACTAAAGAACACACGGCTGTCTGCTGATTGACGCTTGTCTGTAGATTTTCGCTTTGTGTCAAAAGAACTTCCTAACGCACACTTTTTCAAAGTAGGTGAATTCATCAGATCTGTTTGAAACATTGCATTTTATCCATGCACGACGACTGCTTAGATACTCGCAGCACAGTTGCCCCATATACATTGCCCATGAGCGCGGAGCTTGTCTTTGTCACTGTAGCAACTTTGCTCCATCAGCGGGAGAAGGCGGTTCGACGCCCCTGTAAGCACATGTTTCTCTAATTCCTTTGTTTCAGGCAAGCCACTGTGACGTCAGACGCCTTTACGCATACAGCTTTGCGATGCTTAGACAGTAATAACATAATTCATGTTTACATTTCTTTAATTTTCGACGCATTGTCGTTATTCGTGACGCATCAATGACCAATTGATTTTATGGCAATGCAATGAAAAAAGCGTGTGGAAAACAGTGTTAATGACAGATTTGAGAAGCACATTTCATCAATGTTGGCCGCATGGCATTCCTGTGCAGGTGACAATGGTAATTTTTCAAAACGACAAGGATATTTAAACACATGATTATTTGTTTGCTGTGCTCTATGGCCTCTGCTACAGACCTCATCGAAATGACACTTAGATATCTTAGGGTGTACATATCAAGTTTTCCCAAATGGTCTAGCGGATAGGCATCTACCTTGTAACGCAGGGTGGCCCAGGTTCGATTCCCGTCATGGCAAATGTTTTTTGTAGAAAAATAAAATGAGTCCCAACGTGTGCAACAGAACAGTTCGAAATCTCGTTACATTTGCATCGTCATGAACATGACTTATATCAGGCTAGCTCATTTTTTCTTTGTTCATTTTAAGTGTAGAAACAATATTTCGTTTGTGACCATTTTTTTCTGCCGTTTTGACATAGGCTCATGACTAAAGAACACACGGCTGTCTGCTGATTGACGCTTGACTGTAGATTTTCGCTTTGTGTCAAAAGAACTTCCTAACGCACACTTTTTCAAAGTAGGTGAATTCATCAGATCTGTTTGAAACATTGCATTTTATCCATGCACGACGACTGCTTAGATACTCGCAGCACAGTTGCCCCATATACATTGTCCATGAGCGCGGAGCTTGTCTTTGTCACTGTAGCAACTTTGCTCCATCAGCGGGAGAAGGCGGTTCGACGCCCCTGTAAGCACATGTTTCTCTAATTCCTTTGTTTCAGGCAAGCCACTGTGACGTCAGACGCCTTTACGCATACAGCTTTGCGATGCTTAGACAGTAATAACATAATTCATGTTTACATTTCTTTAATTTTCGACGCATTGTCGTTATTCGTGACGCATCAATGACCAATTGATTATATGGCAATGCAATGAAAAAAGCGTGTGGAAAACAGTGTTAATGACAGATTTGAGAAGCACATTTCTTCAATGTTGGCCGCATGGCATTCCTGTGCAGGTGACAATGGTAATTTTTCAAAACGACAAGGATATTTAAACACATGATTATTTGTTTGCTGTGCTCTATGGCCTCTGCTACAGACCTCATCGAAATGACACTTAGATATCTTAGGGTGTACATATCAAGTTTTCCCAAATGGTCTAGCGGATAGGCATCTACCTTGTAACGCAGGTTGGCCCGGGTTCGATTCCCGTCATGGCAAATGTTTTTTGTAGAAAAATAAAATGAGTCCCAACGTGTGCAACAGAACAGTTCGAAATCTCGTTACATTTGCATCGTCATGAACATGACTTATATCAGGCTTGCTAATTTTTTCTTTGTTCATTTTAAGTGTAGAAACAATATTTCGTTTGTGAAAAAAAATTTCTGCCGTTTTGACAACAGGCTCATGACTAAAGAACACACGGCTGTCTTCTGATTGACGCTTGACTGTAGATTTTCGCTTTGTGTCAAAAGAACTCCCTAACGCACACTTTTTCAAAGTAGGTGAATTCATCAGATCTGTTTGAAACATTGCATTTTATCCATGCACGACGACTACTTAGATACTCGCAGCACAGTTGCCTCATATAAATTGCCCATGAGCGTGGAGCTTGTCTTTGTCACTGTAGCAACTTTGCTCTATCAGCGGGAGAAGGCGGTTCGACGCCCCTGTAAGCACATGTTTCTCTAATTCCTTTGTTTCAGGCAAGCCACTGTGACGTCAGACGCCTTTACGCATACAGCTTTGCGATGCTTAGACAGTAATAACATAATTCATGTTTACATTTCTTTAATTTTCGACGCATTGTCGTTATTCGTGACGCATCAATGACCAATTGATTATATGGCAATGCAATGAAAAAAGCGTGTGGAAAACAGTGTTAATGACAGATTTGAGAAGCACATTTCTTCAATGTTGGCCGCATGGCATTCCTGTGCAGGTGACAATGGTAATTTTTCAAAACGACAAGGATATTTAAACACATGATTATTTGTTTGCTGTGCTCTATGGCCTCTGCTACAGACCTCATCGAAATGACACTTAGATATCTTAGGGTGTACATATCAAGTTTTCCCAAATGGTCTAGCGGATAGGCATCTACCTTGTAACGCAGGGTGGCCCGGGTTCGATTCCCGTCATGGCAAATGTTTTTTGTAGAAAAATAAAATGAGACCCAACGTGTGCAACAGAACAGTTCGAAATCTCGTTACATTTGCATCGTCATGAACATGACTTATATCAGGCTAGCTCATTTTTTCTTTGTTCATTTTAAGTGTAGAAACAATATTTCGTTTGTGACCATTTTTTTCTGCCGTTTTGACAACAGGCTCATTACTAAAGAACACACGGCTGTCTGCTGATTGACGCTTGACTGTAGATTTTCGCTTTGTGTCAAAAGAACTTCCTAACGCACACTTTTTCAAAGTAGGTGAATTCATCAGATCTGTTTGAAACATTGCATTTTATCCATGCACGACGACTGCTTAGATACTCGCAGCACAGTTGCCCCATATACATTGCCCATGAGCGCGGAGCTTGTCTTTGTCACTGTAGCAACTTTGCTCCATCAGCGGGAGAAGGCGCTTCGACGCCCCTGTAAGCACATGTTTCTCTGATTCCTTTGTTTCAGGCAAGCCACTGTGACGTCAGACGCCTTTACGCATACAGCTTTGCGATGCTTAGACAGTAATAACATAATTCATGTTTACATTTCTTTAATTTTCGACGCATTGTCGTTATTCGTGACGCATCAATGACCAATTGATTATATGGCAATGCAATGAAAAAAGCGTGTGGAAAACAGTGTTAATGACAGATTTGAGAAGCACATTTCTTCAATGTTGGCCGCATGGCATTCCTGTGCAGGTGACAATGGTAATTTTTCAAAACGACAAGGATATTTAAACACATGATTATTTGTTTGCTGTGCTCTATGGCCTCTGCTACAGACCTCATCGAAATCACACTTAGATATCTTAGGGTGTACATATCAAGTTTTCCCAAATGGTCTAGCGGATAGGCATCTACCTTGTAACGCAGGGCGGCCCGGGTTCGATTCCCGTCATGGCAAATGTTTTTTGTAGAAAAATAAAATGAGTCCCAACGTGTGCAACAGAACAGTTCGAAATCTCGTTACATTTGCATCGTCATGAACATGACTTATATCAGGCTAGCTCATTTTTTCTTTGTTCATTTTAAGTGTAGAAACAATATTTCGTTTGTGACCATTTTTTTCTGCCGTTTTGACAACAGGCTCATGACTAAAGAACACACGGCTGTCTGCTGATTGACGCTTGTCTGTAGATTTTCGCTTTGTGTCAAAAGAACTTCCTAACGCACACTTTTTCAAAGTAGGTGAATTCATCAGATCTGTTTGAAACATTGCATTTTATCCATGCACGACGACTGCTTAGATACTCGCAGCACAGTTGCCCCATATACATTGCCCATGAGCGCGGAGCTTGTCTTTGTCACTGTAGCAACTTTGCTCCATCAGCGGGAGAAGGCGGTTCGACGCCCCTGTAAGCACATGTTTCTCTAATTCCTTTGTTTCAGGCAAGCCACTGTGACGTCAGACGCCTTTACGCATACAGCTTTGCGATGCTTAGACAGTAATAACATAATTCATGTTTACATTTCTTTAATTTTCGACGCATTGTCGTTATTCGTGACGCATCAATGACCAATTGATTTTATGGCAATGCAATGAAAAAAGCGTGTGGAAAACAGTGTTAATGACAGATTTGAGAAGCACATTTCATCAATGTTGGCCGCATGGCATTCCTGTGCAGGTGACAATGGTAATTTTTCAAAACGACAAGGATATTTAAACACATGATTATTTGTTTGCTGTGCTCTATGGCCTCTGCTACAGACCTCATCGAAATGACACTTAGATATCTTAGGGTGTACATATCAAGTTTTCCCAAATGGTCTAGCGGATAGGCATCTACCTTGTAACGCAGGGTGGCCCGGGTTCGATTCCCGTCATGGCAAATGTTTTTTGTAGAAAAATAAAATGAGTCCCAACGTGTGCAACAGAACAGTTCGAAATCTCGTTACATTTGCATCGTCATGAACATGACTTATATCAGGCTAGCTCATTTTTTCTTTGTTCATTTTAAGTGTAGAAACAATATTTCGTTTGTGACTATTTTTTTCTGCCGTTTTGACATAGGCTCATGACTAAAGAACACACGGCTGTCTGCTGATTGACGCTTGACTGTAGATTTTCGCTTTGTGTCAAAAGAACTTCCTAACGCACACTTTTTCAAAGTAGGTGAATTCATCAGATCTGTTTGAAACATTGCATTTTATCCATGCACGACGACTGCTTAGATACTCGCAGCACAGTTGCCCCATATACATTGTCCATGAGCGCGGAGCTTGTCTTTGTCACTGTAGCAACTTTGCTCCATCAGCGGGAGAAGGCGGTTCGACGCCCCTGTAAGCACATGTTTCTCTAATTCCTTTGTTTCAGGCAAGCCACTGTGACGTCAGACGCCTTTACGCATACAGCTTTGCGATGCTTAGACAGTAATAACATAATTCATGTTTACATTTCTTTAATTTTCGACGCATTGTCGTTATTCGTGACGCATCAATGACCAATTGATTATATGGCAATGCAATGAAAAAAGCGTGTGGAAAACAGTGTTAATGACAGATTTGAGAAGCACATTTCTTCAATGTTGGCCGCATGGTTTTCCTGTGCAGGTGACAATGGTAATTTTTCAAAACGACAAGGATATTTAAACACATGATTATTTGTTTGCTGTGCTCTATGGCCTCTGCTACAGACCTCATCGAAATGACACTTAGATATCTTAGGGTGTACATATCAAGTTTTCCCAAATGGTCTAGCGGATAGGCATCTACCTTGTAACGCAGGTTGGCCCGGGTTCGATTCCCGTCATGGCAAATGTTTTTTGTAGAAAAATAAAATGAGTCCCAACGTGTGCAACAGAACAGTTCGAAATCTCGTTACATTTGCATCGTCATGAACATGACTTATATCAGGCTAGCTCATTTTTTCTTTGTTCATTTTAAGTGTAGAAACAATATTTCGTTTGTGACCATTTTTTTCTGCCGTTTTGACAACAGGCTCATGACTAAAAAACACACGGCTGTCTGCTGATTGACGCTTGACTGTAGATTTTCGCTTTGTGTCAAAAGAACTTCCTAACGCACACTTTTTCAAAGTAGGTGAATTCATCAGATCTGTTTGAAACATTGCATTTTATCCATGCACGACGACTGCTTAGATACTCGCAGCACAGTTGCCCCATATACATTGCCCATGAGCGCGGAGCTTGTCTTTGTCACTGTAGCAACTTTGCTCCATCAGCGGGAGAAGGCGCTTCGACGCCCCTGTAAGCACATGTTTCTCTGATTCCTTTGTTTCAGGCAAGCCACTGTGACGTCAGACGCCTTTACGCATACAGCTTTGCGATGCTTAGACAGTAATAACATAATTCATGTTTACATTTCTTTAATTTTCGACGCATTGTCGTTATTCGTGACGCATCAATGACCAATTGATTATATGGCAATGCAATGAAAAAAGCGTGTGGAAAACAGTGTTAATGACAGATTTGAGAAGCACATTTCTTCAATGTTGGCCGCATGGCATTCCTGTGCAGGTGACAATGGTAATTTTTCAAAACGACAAGGATATTTAAACACACGATTATTTGTTTGCTGTGCTCTATGGCCTCTGCTACAGACCTCATCGAAATGACACTTAGATATCTTAGGGTGTACATATCAAGTCTTCCCAAATGGTTTAGCGGATAGGCATCTACCTTGTAACGCAGGGTGGCCCGGGTTCGATTCCCGTCATGGCAAATGTTTTTTGTAGAAAAATAAAATGAGTCCCAACGTGTGCAACAGAACAGTTCGAAATCTCGTTACATTTGCATCGTCATGAACATGACTTATATCAGGCTAGCCAATTTTTTCTTTGTTCATTTTAAGTGTAGAAACAATATTTCGTTTGTGACCATTTTTTTCTGCCGTTTTGACAACAGGCTCATGACTAAAGAACACACGGCTGTCTGCTGATTGACGCTTGACTGTAGATTTTCGCTTTGTGTCAAAAGAACTTCCTAACGCACACTTTTTCAAAGTAGGTGAATTCATCAGATCTGTTTGAAACATTGCATTTTATCCATGCACGACGACTGCTTAGATACTCGCAGCACAGTTGCCCCATATACATTGCCCATGAGCGCGGAGCTTGTCTTTGTCACTGTAGCAACTTTGCTCCATCAGCGGGAGAAGGCGCTTCGACGCCCCTGTAAGCACATGTTTCTCTGATTCC
Source organism: Argentina silus (assembly GCF_951799395.1). Taxonomy (NCBI): domain Eukaryota; kingdom Metazoa; phylum Chordata; class Actinopteri; order Argentiniformes; family Argentinidae; genus Argentina; species Argentina silus. The sequence continues at coordinate 11,276 of NW_028152495.1, read as the reverse complement.
TTTGTTTCAGGCAAGCCACTGTGACGTCAGACGCCTTTACGCATACAGCTTTGCGATGCTTAGACAGTAATAACATAATTCATGTTTACATTTCTTTAATTTTCGACGCATTGTCGTTATTCGTGACGCATCAATGACCAATTGATTATATGGCAATGCAATGAAAAAAGCGTGTGGAAAACAGTGTTAATGACAGATTTGAGAAGCACATTTCTTCAATGTTGGCCGCATGGCATTCCTGTGCAGGTGACAATGGTAATTTTTCAAAACGACAAGGATATTTAAACACATGATTATTTGTTTGCTGTGCTCTATGGCCTCTGCTACAGACCTCATCGAAATGACACTTAGATATCTTAGGGTGTACATATCAAGTCTTCCCAAATGGTTTAGCGGATAGGCATCTACCTTGTAACGCAGGGCGGCCCGGGTTCGATTCCCGTCATGGCAAATGTTTTTTGTAGAAAAATAAAATGAGTCCCAACGTGTGCAACAGAACAGTTCGAAATCTCGTTACATTTGCATCGTCATGAACATGACTTATATCAGGCTAGCCAATTTTTTCTTTGTTCATTTTAAGTGTAGAAACAATATTTCGTTTGTGAACATTTTTTTCTGCCGTTTTGACAACAGGCTCATTACTAAAGAACACACGGCTGTCTGCTGATTGACGCTTGACTGTAGATTTTCGCTTTGTGTCAAAAGAACTCCCTAACGCACACTTTTTCAAAGTAGGTGAATTCATCAGATCTGTTTGAAACATTGCATTTTATCCATGCACGACGACTACTTAGATACTCGCAGCACAGTTGCCTCATATAAATTGCCCATGAGCGCGGAGCTTGTCTTTGTCACTGTAGCAACTTTGGTCCATCAGCGGGAGAATGCGGTTCGACGCCCCTGTAAGCACATGTTTCTCTAATTCCTTTGTTTCAGGCAAGCCACTGTGACGTCAGACGCCTTTACGCATACAGCTTTGCGATGCTTAGACAGTAATAACATAATTCATGTTTACATTTCTTTAATTTTCGACGCATTGTCGTTATTCGTGACGCATCAATGACCAATTGATTATATGGCAATGCAATGAAAAAAGCGTGTGGAAAACAGTGTTAATGACAGATTTGAGAAGCACATTTCTTCAATGTTGGCCGCATGGCATTCCTGTGCAGGTGACAATGGTAATTTTTCAAAACGACAAGGATATTTAAACACATGATTATTTGTTTGCTGTGCTCTATGGCCTCTGCTACAGACCTCATCGAAATGACACTTAGATATCTTAGGGTGTACATATCAAGTCTTCCCAAATGGTCTAGCGGATAGGAATCTGCCTTGTAACGCAGGGCGGCCCGGGTTCGATTCCCGTCATGGCAAAGGATTTTTGTAGAAAAATAAAATGAGTCCCAACGTGTGCAACAGAACAGTTCGAAATCTCGTTACATTTGCATCGTCATGAACATGACTTATATCAGGCTAGCTCATTTTTTCTTTGTTCATTTTAAGTGTAGAAACAATATTTCGTTTGTGAACATTTTTTTCTGCCGTTTTGACAACAGGCTCATGACTAAAGAACACACGGCTGTCTGCTGATTGACGCTTGACTGTAGATTTTCGCTTTGTGTCAAAAGAACTTCCTAACGCACACTTTTTCAAAGTAGGTGAATTCATCAGATCTGTTTGAAACATTGCATTTTATCCATGCACGACGACTGCTTAGATACTCGCAGCACAGTTGCCCCATATAAATTGCCCATGAGCGCAGAGCTTGTCTTTGTCACTGTAGCAACTTTGCTCCATCAGCGGGAGAAGGCGGTTCGACGCCCCTGTAAGCACATGTTTCTCTAATTCCTTTGTTTCAGGCAAGCCACTGTGACGTCAGACGCCTTTACGCATACAGCTTTGCGATGCTTAGACAGTAATAACATAATTCATGTTTACATTTCTTTAATTTTCGACGCATTGTCGTTATTCGTGACGCATCAATGACCAATTGATTATATGGCAATGCAATGAAAAAAGCGTGTGGAAAACAGTGTTAATGACAGATTTGAGAAGCACATTTCTTCAATGTTGGCCGCATGGCATTCCTGTGCAGGTGACAATGGTAATTTTTCAAAACGACAAGGATATTTAAACACATGATTATTTGTTTGCTGTGCTCTATGGCCTCTGCTACAGACCTCATCGAAATGACACTTAGATATCTTAGGGTGTACATATCAAGTTTTCCCAAATGGTCTAGCGGATAGGCATCTACCTTGTAACGCAGGGCGGCCCGGGTTCGATTCCCGTCATGGCAAATATTTTTTGTAGAAAAATAAAATGAGTCCCAACGTGTGCAACAGAACAGTTCGAAATCTCGTTACATTTGCATCGTCATGAACATGACTTATATCAGGCTTGCTCATTTTTTCTTTGTTCATTTTAAGTGTAGAAACAATATTTCGTTTGTGAACATTTTTTTCTGCCGTTTTGACAACAGGCTCATGACTAAAGAACACACGGCTGTCTGCTGATTGACGCTTGACTGTAGATTTTCGCTTTGTGTCAAAAGAACTCCCTAACGCACACTTTTTCAAAGTAGGTGAATTCATCAGATCTGTTTGAAACATTGCATTTTATCCATGCACGACGACTGCTTAGATACTCGCAGCACAGTTGCCCCATATACATTGCCCATGAGCGCGGAGCTTGTCTTTGTCACTGTAGCAACTTTGCTCCATCAGCGGGAGAAGGCGCTTCGACGCCCCTGTAAGCACATGTTTCTCTGATTCCTTTGTTTCAGGCAAGCCACTGTGACGTCAGACGCCTTTACGCATACAGCTTTGCGATGCTTAGACAGTAATAACATAATTCATGTTTACATTTCTTTAATTTTCGACGCATTGTCGTTATTCGTGACGCATCAATGACCAATTGATTATATGGCAATGCAATGAAAAAAGCGTGTGGAAAACAGTGTTAATGACAGATTTGAGAAGCACATTTCTTCAATGTTGGCCGCATGGCATTCCTGTGCAGGTGACAATGGTAATTTTTCAAAACGACAAGGATATTTAAACACATGATTATTTGTTTGCTGTGCTCTATGGCCTCTGCTACAGACCTCATCGAAATGACACTTAGATATCTTAGGGTGTACATATCAAGTCTTCCCAAATGGTCTAGCGGATAGGAATCTGCCTTGTAACGCAGGGCGGCCCGGGTTCGATTCCCGTCATGGCAAAGGATTTTTGTAGAAAAATAAAATGAGTCCCAACGTGTGCAACAGAACAGTTCGAAATCTCGTTACATTTGCATCGTCATGAACATGACTTATATCAGGCTAGCTCATTTTTTCTTTGTTCATTTTAAGTGTAGAAACAATATTTCGTTTGTGAACATTTTTTTCTGCCGTTTTGACAACAGGCTCATGACTAAAGAACACACGGCTGTCTGCTGATTGACGCTTGACTGTAGATTTTCGCTTTGTGTCAAAAGAACTTCCTAACGCACACTTTTTCAAAGTAGGTGAATTCATCAGATCTGTTTGAAACATTGCATTTTATCCATGCACGACGACTGCTTAGATACTCGCAGCACAGTTGCCCCATATAAATTGCCCATGAGCGCAGAGCTTGTCTTTGTCACTGTAGCAACTTTGCTCCATCAGCGGGAGAAGGCGGTTCGACGCCCCTGTAAGCACATGTTTCTCTAATTCCTTTGTTTCAGGCAAGCCACTGTGACGTCAGACGCCTTTACGCATACAGCTTTGCGATGCTTAGACAGTAATAACATAATTCATGTTTACATTTCTTTAATTTTCGACGCATTGTCGTTATTCGTGACGCATCAATGACCAATTGATTATATGGCAATGCAATGAAAAAAGCGTGTGGAAAACAGTGTTAATGACAGATTTGAGAAGCACATTTCTTCAATGTTGGCCGCATGGCATTCCTGTGCAGGTGACAATGGTAATTTTTCAAAACGACAAGGATATTTAAACACATGATTATTTGTTTGGTGTGCTCTATGGCCTCTGCTACAGACCTCATCGAAATGACACTTAGATATCTTAGGGTGTACATATCAAGTTTTCCCAAATGGTCTAGCGGATAGGCATCTACCTTGTAACGCAGGGCGGCCCGGGTTCGATTCCTGTCATGGCAAATGTTTTTTGTAGAAAAATAAAATGAGTCCCAACGTGTGCAACAGAACAGTTCGAAATCTCGTTACATTTGCATCGTCATGAACATGACTTATATCAGGCTAGCTCATTTTTTCTTTGTTCATTTTAAGTGTAGAAACAATATTTCGTTTGTGAACATTTTTTTCTGCCGTTTTGACAACAGGCTCATGACTAAAGAACACACGGCTGTCTGCTGATTGACGCTTGACTGTAGATTTTCGCTTTGTGTCAAAAGAACTTCCTAACGCACACTTTTTCAAAGTAGGTGAATTCATCAGATCTGTTTGAAACATTGCATTTTATCCATGCACGACGACTGCTTAGATACTCGCAGCACAGTTGCCCCATATACATTGCCCATGAGCGCGGAGCTTGTCTTTGTCACTGTAGCAACTTTGCTCCATCAGCGGGAGAAGGCGCTTCGACGCCCCTGTAAGCACATGTTTCTCTGATTCCTTTGTTTCAGGCAAGCCACTGTGACGTCAGACGCCTTTACGCATACAGCTTTGCGATGCTTAGACAGTAATAACATAATTCATGTTTACATTTCTTTAATTTTCGACGCATTGTCGTTATTCGTGACGCATCAATGACCAATTGATTATATGGCAATGCAATGAAAAAAGCGTGTGGAAAACAGTGTTAATGACAGATTTGAGAAGCACATTTCTTCAATGTTGGCCGCATGGCATTCCTGTGCAGGTGACAATGGTAATTTTTCAAAACGACAAGGATATTTAAACACATGATTATTTGTTTGCTGTGTTCTATGGCCTCTGCTACAGACCTCATCGAAATGACACTTAGATATCTTAGGGTGTACATATCAAGTCTTCCCAAATGGTCTAGCGGATAGGCATCTACCTTGTAACGCAGGGCGGCCCGGGTTCGATTCCCGTCATGGCAAATGTTTTTTGTAGAAAAATAAAATGAGTCCCAACGTGTGCAACAGAACAGTTCGAAATCTCGTTACATTTGCATCGTCATGAACATGACTTATATCAGGCTAGCTCATTTTTTCTTTGTTCATTTTAAGTGTAGAAACAATATTTCGTTTGTGAACATTTTTTTCTGCCGTTTTGACAACAGGCTCATGACTAAAGAACACACGGCTGTCTGCTGATTGACGCTTGACTGTAGATTTTCGCTTTGTGTCAAAAGAACATCCTAACGCACACTTTTTCAAAGTAGGTGAATTCATCAGATCTGTTTGAAACATTGCATTTTATCCATGCACGACGACTGCTTAGATACTCGCAGCACAGTTGCCCCATATAAATTGCCCATGAGCGCGGAGCTTGTCTTTGTCACTGTAGCAACTTTGCTCCATCAGCGGGAGAAGGCGGTTTGACGCCCCTGTAAGCACAAGTTTCTCTAATTCCTTTGTTTCAGGCAAGCCACTGTGACGTCAGACGCCTTTACGCATACAGCTTTGCGATGCTTAGACAGTAATAACATAATTCATGTTTACATTTCTTTAATTTTCGACGCATTGTCGTTATTCGTGACGCATCAATGACCAATTGATTATATGGCAATGCAATGAAAAAAGCGTGTGGAAAACAGTGTTAATGACAGATTTGAGAAGCACATTTCTTCAATGTTGGCCGCATGGCATTCCTGTGCAGGTGACAATGGTAACTTTTCAAAACGACAAGGATATTTAAACACATGATTATTTGTTTGCTGTGCTCTATGGCCTCTGCTACAGACCTCATCGAAATGACACTTAGATATCTTAGGGTGTACATATCAAGTTTTCCCAAATGGTCTAGCGGATAGGCATCTACCTTGTAACGCAGGGCGGCCCGGGTTCGATTCCCGTCATGGCAAATGTTTTTTGTAGAAAAATAAAATGAGTCCCAACGTGTGCAACAGAACAGTTCGAAATCTCGTTACATTTGCATCGTCATGAACATGACTTATATCAGGCTAGCTCATTTTTTCTTTGTTCATTTTAAGTGTAGAAACAATATTTCGTTTGTGACCATTTTTTTCTGCCGTTTTGACAACAGGCTCATGACTAAAGAACACACGGCTGTCTGCTGATTGACGCTTGACTGTAGATTTTCGCTTTGTGTCAAAAGAACTCCCTAACGCACACTTTTTCAAAGTAGGTGAATTCATCAGATCTGTTTGAAACATTGCATTTTATCCATGCACGACGACTACTTAGATACTCGCAGCACAGTTGCCTCATATAAATTGCCCATGAGCGCGGAGCTTGTCTTTGTCACTGTAGCAACTTTGCTCCATCAGCGGGAGAAGGCGGTTCGACGCCCCTGTAAGCACATGTTTCTCTAATTCCTTTGTTTCAGGCAAGCCACTGTGACGTCAGACGCCTTTACGCATACAGCTTTGCGATGCTTAGACAGTAATAACATAATTCATGTTTACATTTCTTTAATTTTCGACACATTGTCGTTATTCGTGACGCATCAATGACCAATTGATTTTATGGCAATGCAATGAAAAAAGCGTGTGGAAAACAGTGTTAATGACAGATTTGAGAAGCACATTTCTTCAATGTTGGCCGCATGGCATTCCTGTGCAGGTGACAATGGTAATTTTTCAAAACGACAAGCATATTTAAACACATGATTATTTGTTTGCTGTGCTCTATGGCCTCTGCTACAGACCTCATCGAAATGACACTTAGATATCTTAGGGTGTATATATCAAGTTTTCCCAAATGGTCTAGCGGATAGGCATCTACCTTGTAACGCAGGGCGGCCCGGGTTCGATTCCCGTCATGGCAAATGTTTTTTGTAGAAAAATAAAATGAGTCCCAACGTGTGCAACAGAACAGTTCGAAATCTCGTTACATTTGCATCGTCATGAACATGACTTATATCAGGCTTGCTCATTTTTTCTTTGTTCATTTTAAGTGTAGAAACAATATTTCGTTTGTGAACATTTTTTTCTGCCGTTTTGACAACAGGCTCATGACTAAAGAACACACGGCTGTCTGCTGATTGACGCTTGACTGTAGATTTTCGCTTTGTGTCAAAAGAACTCCCTAACGCACACTTTTTCAAAGTAGGTGAATTCATCAGATCTGTTTGAAACATTGCATTTTATCCATGCACGACGACTACTTAGATACTCGCAGCACAGTTGCCTCATATAAATTGCCCATGAGCGCGGAGCTTGTCTTTGTCACTGTAGCAACTTTGCTCCATCAGCGGGAGAAGGCGGTTCGACGCCCCTGTAAGCACATGTTTCTCTAATTCCTTTGTTTCAGGCAAGCCACTGTGACGTCAGACGCCTTTACGCATACAGCTTTGCGATGCTTAGACAGTAATAACATAATTCATGTTTACATTTCTTTAATTTTCGACGCATTGTCGTTATTCGTGACGCATCAATGACCAATTGATTATATGGCAATGCAATGAAAAAAGCGTGTGGAAAACAGTGTTAATGACAGATTTGAGAAGCACATTTCTTCAATGTTGGCCGCATGGCATTCCTGTGCAGGTGACAATGGTAATTTTTCAAAACGACAAGGATATTTAAACACATGATTATTTGTTTGCTGTGCTTTATGGCCTCTGCTACAGACCTCATCGAAATGACACTTAGATATCTTAGGGTGTACGTATCAAGTCTTCCCAAATGGTCTAGCGGATAGGAATCTGCCTTGTAACGCAGGGCGGCCCGGGTTCGATTCCCGTCATGGCAAAGGATTTTTGTAGAAAAATAAAATGAGTCCCAACGTGTGCAACAGAACAGTTCGAAATCTCGTTACATTTGCATCGTCATGAACATGACTTATATCAGGCTAGCTCATTTTTTCTTTGTTCATTTTAAGTGTAGAAACAATATTTCGTTTGTGAACATTTTTTTCTGCCGTTTTGACAACAGGCTCATGACTAAAGAACACACGGCTGTCTGCTGATTGACGCTTGACTGTAGATTTTCGCTTTGTGTCAAAAGAACTTCCTAACGCACACTTTTTCAAAGTAGGTGAATTCATCAGATCTGTTTGAAACATTGCATTTTATCCATGCACGACGACTACTTAGATACTCGCAGCACAGTTGCCTCATATAAATTGCCCATGAGCGCGGAGCTTGTCTTTGTCACTGTAGCAACTTTGCTCCATCAGCGGGAGAAGGTGGTTCGACGCCCCTGTAAGCACAAGTTTCTCTAATTCCTTTGTTTCAGGCAAGCCACTGTGACGTCAGACGCCTTTACGCATACAGCTTTGCGATGCTTAGACAGTAATAACATAAATCATGTTTACATTTCTTTAATTTTCGACGCATTGTCGTTATTCGTGACGCATCAATGACCAATTGATTATATGGCAATGCAATGAAAAAAGCGTGTGGAAAACAGTGTTAATGACAGATTTGAGAAGCACATTTCTTCAATGTTGGCCGCATGGCATTCCTGTGCAGGTGACAATGGTAATTTTTCAAAACGACAAGGATATTTAAACACATGATTATTTGTTTGCTGTGCTCTATGGCCTCTGCTACAGACCTCATCGAAATGACACTTAGATATCTTAGGGTGTACGTATCAAGTCTTCCCAAATGGTCTAGCGGATAGGAATCTGCCTTGTAACGCAGGGCGGCCCGGGTTCGATTCCCGTCATGGCAAAGGATTTTTGTAGAAAAATAAAATGAGTCCCAACGTGTGCAACAGAACAGTTCGAAATCTCGTTACATTTGCATCGTCATGAACATGACTTATATCAGGCTAGCTCATTTTTTCTTTGTTCATTTTAAGTGTAGAAACAATATTTCGTTTGTGAACATTTTTTTCTGCCGTTTTGACAACAGGCTCATGACTAAAGAACACACGGCTGTCTGCTGATTGACGCTTGACTGTAGATTTTCGCTTTGTGTCAAAAGAACTTCCTAACGCACACTTTTTCAAAGTAGGTGAATTCATCAGATCTGTTTGAAACATTGCATTTTATCCATGCACGACGACTACTTAGATACTCGCAGCACAGTTGCCTCATATAAATTGCCCATGAGCGCGGAGCTTGTCTTTGTCACTGTAGCAACTTTGCTCCATCAGCGGGAGAAGGTGGTTCGACGCCCCTGTAAGCACATGTTTCTCTAATTCCTTTGTTTCAGGCAAGCCACTGTGACGTCAGACGCCTTTACGCATACAGCTTTGCGATGCTTAGACAGTAATAACATAATTCATGTTTACATTTCTTTAATTTTCGACGCATTGTCGTTATTCGTGACGCATCAATGACCAATTGATTATATGGCAATGCAATGAAAAAAGCGTGTGGAAAACAGTGTTAATGACAGATTTGAGAAGCACATTTCTTCAATGTTGGCCGCATGGCATTCCTGTGCAGGTGACAATGGTAATTTTTCAAAACGACAAGGATATTTAAACACATGATTATTTGTTTGGTGTGCTCTATGGCCTCTGCTACAGACCTCATCGAAATGACACTTAGATATCTTAGGGTGTACATATCAAGTTTTCCCAAATGGTCTAGCGGATAGGCATCTACCTTGTAACGCAGGGCGGCCCGGGTTCGATTCCTGTCATGGCAAATGTTTTTTGTAGAAAAATAAAATGAGTCCCAACGTGTGCAACAGAACAGTTCGAAATCTCGTTACATTTGCATCGTCATGAACATGACTTATATCAGGCTTGCTCATTTTTTCTTTGTTCATTTTAAGTGTAGAAACAATATTTCGTTTGTGAACATTTTTTTCTGCCGTTTTGACAACAGGCTCATGACTAAAGAACACACGGCTGTCTGCTGATTGACGCTTGACTGTAGATTTTCGCTTTGTGTCAAAAGAACTCCCTAACGCACACTTTTTCAAAGTAGGTGAATTCATCAGATCTGTTTGAAACATTGCATTTTATCCATGCACGACGACTACTTAGATACTCGCAGCACAGTTGCCTCATATAAATTGCCCATGAGCGCGGAGCTTGTCTTTGTCACTGTAGCAACTTTGCTCCATCAGCGGGAGAAGGCGGTTCGACGCCCCTGTAAGCACATGTTTCTCTAATTCCTTTGTTTCAGGCAAGCCACTGTGACGTCAGACGCCTTTACGCATACAGCTTTGCGATGCTTAGACAGTAATAACATAATTCATGTTTACATTTCTTTAATTTTCGACGCATTGTCGTTATTCGTGACGCATCAATGACCAATTGATTATATGGCAATGCAATGAAAAAAGCGTGTGGAAAACAGTGTTAATGACAGATTTGAGAAGCACATTTCTTCAATGTTGGCCGCATGGCATTCCTGTGCAGGTGACAATGGTAATTTTTCAAAACGACAAGGATATTTAAACACATGATTATTTGTTTGCTGTGCTTTATGGCCTCTGCTACAGACCTCATCGAAATGACACTTAGATATCTTAGGGTGTACGTATCAAGTCTTCCCAAATGGTCTAGCGGATAGGAATCTGCCTTGTAACGCAGGGCGGCCCGGGTTCGATTCCCGTCATGGCAAAGGATTTTTGTAGAAAAATAAAATGAGTCCCAACGTGTGCAACAGAACAGTTCGAAATCTCGTTACATTTGCATCGTCATGAACATGACTTATATCAGGCTAGCTCATTTTTTCTTTGTTCATTTTAAGTGTAGAAACAATATTTCGTTTGTGAACATTTTTTTCTGCCGTTTTGACAACAGGCTCATGACTAAAGAACACACGGCTGTCTGCTGATTGACGCTTGACTGTAGATTTTCGCTTTGTGTCAAAAGAACTTCCTAACGCACACTTTTTCAAAGTAGGTGAATTCATCAGATCTGTTTGAAACATTGCATTTTATCCATGCACGACGACTACTTAGATACTCGCAGCACAGTTGCCTCATATAAATTGCCCATGAGCGCGGAGCTTGTCTTTGTCACTGTAGCAACTTTGCTCCATCAGCGGGAGAAGGTGGTTCGACGCCCCTGTAAGCACAAGTTTCTCTAATTCCTTTGTTTCAGGCAAGCCACTGTGACGTCAGACGCCTTTACGCATACAGCTTTGCGATGCTTAGACAGTAATAACATAAATCATGTTTACATTTCTTTAATTTTCGACGCATTGTCGTTATTCGTGACGCATCAATGACCAATTGATTATATGGCAATGCAATGA